>NW_027257951.1:430000-452500 GCF_045791955.1 Oncorhynchus clarkii lewisi
TGAGGGCACGTTGCAGAGCAGTCTGTATCTGTAAGGGTTGAATCCTATAATCTGAGGACACGCTACAGAGCAGTCTGTATCTGTAAGGGTTGAATCCTAGAATCTGAGGGCCCGCTACAGAGCAGTCTGTATCTGTAAGGATTGAATCCTAGAATCTGAGGGCACGCTACAGAGCAGTCTGTATCTGTAAGGGTTGAATCCTATATTCTGAGGGCACGCTACAGAGCAGTCTGTATCTGTAAGGGTTGAATCCTATATTCTGAGGGCACGCTACAGAGCAGTCTGTATCTGTAAGGGTTGAATCCTATATTCTGAGGGCACGCTACAGAGCATTCTGTATCTGTAAGGGTTGAATCCTATATTCTGAGGGCACGCTGCAGAGCAGTCTGTATCTGTAAGGGTTGAATACTATATTCTGAGGGCACGCTACAGAGCAGTCTGTATCTGTAAGGGTTGAATCCTATATTCTGAGGGCCCGCTACAGAGCAGTCTGTATCTGTAAGAATTGAATCCTAGAATCTGAGGGCCCGCTACAGAGCAGTCTGTATCTGTAAGGGTTGAATCCTAGAATCTGAGGGCCCGCTACAGAGCAGTCTGTATCTGTAAGGGTTGAATCCTATATTCTGAGGGCACGCTACAGAGCAGTCTGTATCTGTAAGGGTTGAATCCTAGAATCTGAGGGCCCGCTACAGAGCAGTCTGTATCTGTAAGGGTTGAATCCTAGAATCTGAGGGCCCGCTACAGAGCAGTCTGTATCTGTAAGGCTTGAATCCTAGAATCTGAGGGCCCGCTACAGAGCAGTCTGTATCTGTAATCTGAGGACACGCTACAGAGCAGTCTGTATCTGTAAGGGTTGAATCCTAGAATCTGAGGACAAGCTACAGAGCAGTCTGTATCTGTAAGGATTGAATCCTAGAATCTGAGGGCACGTTGCAGAGAAGTCTGTATCTGTAAGGGATGAATCCTAGAATCTGAGGGCCCACTACAGAGAAGTCTGTATCTGTAAGGGTTGAATCCTAGAATCTGAGGACACGCTACAGAGCAGTCTGTATCTGTAAGAGTTGAATCCTAGAATCTGAGGGCTCGCTACAGAGCAGTCTGTATCTGTAATCTGAGAGACCGCTACAGAGCAGTCTGTATCTGTAAGGGTTGAATCCTATATTCTGAGGGCCCGCTACAGAGCAGTCTGTATCTGTAAGGGTTGAATCCTAGAATCTGAGAGATCGGTGCAGAGCAGTCTGTATCTGTAAGGGTTGAATCCTAGAATCTGAGGGCCCGCTACAGAGCAGTCTGTATCTGTAAGGGTTGAATCCTAGAATCTGAGGGAACGCTACAGAGCAGTCTGTATCTGTAAGGGTTGAATCCTAGAATCTGAGAGATCGGTGCAGAGCAGTCTGTATCTGTAAGGGTTGAATCCTATATTCTGAGGGCACGCTACAGAGCAGTCTGTATCTGTAAGGGTTGAATCCTAGAATCTGAGAGATCGGTGCAGAGCAGTCTGTATCTGTAAGGGTTGAATCCTTTAATCTGAGGGCCTGCTACAGAGCAGTCTGTATCTGTAAGGGTTGAATCCTAGAATCTGAGGGCCTGCTACAGAGCAGTCTGTATCTGTAAGGTTTGAATCCTAGAATCTGAGGGCCAGCCACAGAGCAGTCTGTATCTGTAAGGGTTGAATCCTAGAATCTGAGGGCCCGTTGCATAGCAGTCTGTATCTGTAAGGGTTGAATCCCAGTCGGTCTCTGTTCTGTTGTCGGATGTCGCTGATGTAATCACATTATCAATATTCACTGAAATAAAAAACTGAAATCACACCAGACCTGTCAACCTGTGAGTTTATTAACTTCTTGCGTCGAGCAATCCCCTATCCGGGAGCGTAATCATAGCCTCAAGCTCATTAGCATAACGCAACGTTAACTATTCATGAAAATCGCAAATGAAATTAAATAAATATGCTAGCTCTCAAGCTTAGCCTTTTGTTAACAACACTGTCATCTCAGATTTTCAAAATATGCTTTTCAACCATAGCAAAACAAGCATTTGTGTAAGAGTATTGATACCTAGCGTAGCATTTAGCGTAGCATTTAGCGTAGCATTTAGCGTAGCATTCAGCGGGGCAACATTTTCACAAAAACAAGAAAAGCCTTCAAATAAAATAATTTACCTTTGAAGAACTTCGGATGTTTTCAATGAGGAGACTCTCAGTTAGATAGGAAATGTTCTGTTTTTCCCAAAATATTATTTGTGTAGGAGAAATCGCTCCGTTTTGTTCATCACGTTTGGCTAAGAAAAAAACCTGAAAATTCAGTCATTACAACGCCAAACTTTTTTCCAAATTAACTCCACAATATCGACAGAAACATGGCAAACGTTGTATAGAATCAATCCTCAAGGTGTTATTCACATATCTATTCGATGATAAATCATTTGTGGCAGTTTGGTTTCTCCTCTGAACCAAATGGAAAAATGCACGCAGCTGGAGATTACGCAATCATTTTAACGGAGGACACCAAGCGGAGCACCTGGTAAATGTAGTCTCTTATGGTCAATCTTCCAATGATATGCCTACAAATACGTCACAATGCTGCAGACACCTTGGGGAAACGACAGAAAGTGTAAGCTCATTCACAGCCATATAAGGAGACATTGGAACACAGCGCATTCAAAATCTGGCTCACTTCCTGTTTGAAATTTCATCTTGGTTTCGCCTGTAGCATCACTTCTGTGGCACTCACAGATAATATCTTTGCAGTTTTGGAAACGTCAGAGTGTTTTCTTTCCAAAGCTGTCAATTATATGCATAGTCGAGCATCCTTTCATGACAAAATATCTTGTTTAAAACGGGAAAGTTTTTTTATCCAAAAATTAAAAGAGCGCCCCCTATATCGAAAGAAGTTAAAACCATATAGTGATGTGATTACACAACGGTTTCTAGAGAGTAACAGGTCTTTATCTGGGAGGGGTCAGTAACATAACAGCAACATAACCTGAACTCACATCACACATATGATATAACACTTGTCAACAAAACCTTTCAGGTCGTTGATATAACACTTGTCAACAAAACCTTTCAGGTCATTGATATAATACAATATTGGCTTACTTTATTTAACAATATAGTGGTTGCTTTGATTTGGTTGGTTGATTGATTCATTTGCACACAACATATCCACACATTCTACTGTATATCAGACCTAAACACTAAATACTATACTTTCTCTCTAACCCACAGATCATAATCAATAACATCATTATCTATATACTACTAACAACATCATAACAATAATCTACATCATCATCAATATCATAACATTTATGATCAATAACATCATTATCTATATACTACTTACATCATAATCAATATCATAACATTTATAATCAATAACATCCTTATCTATATACTACTAACAACATCATAACAACAATCTACATCATAATCAATAACATTATTATCTATATATCTATTATATATCTATTACCCCTACCTACAGTATACTGCTGTTGCTGTCTATTATCTATCCTTTACCCCTACCTACAGTATACTGCTGTTACTGTCTATTATCTATCATTTACCCCTACCTACAGTATACTGCTGTTACTGTCTATTATCTATCCTTTACCCCTACCTACAGTATACTGCTGTTACTGTCTATTATCTATCCTTTACCCCTACCTACAGTATACTGCTGTTACTGTCTATTATCTATCCTTTACCCCTAACTACAGTATATGAACATATCAACCTCAATTACCTCGTACCCCTGCACATCCACTCAGTACTGGTACCCCGTGTATATAGCCATGTTATTACCTCGTACCTCAGCACATTGACTCAGTACTGGTACCCGGTGTATATAGCCATGTTATTACCTAGTACCCCTGTATATGTCTCAGTACTAGTACCCGGTGTACATAGCCATGTTATTACCTCATACCCCTGCACATCCACTCAGTACTGGTATCTCGTGTACATAGCCATGTTATTACCTAGTACTCCTGGACATTGACTCAGTACTGGTACCCGGTGTATATAGCCATGTTATTACCTAGTACTCCTGTATATGTCTCAGTACTGGTACCCCGTGTATATAGCCATGTTATTACCTAGTACCCCTGCACATTGACTCAGTACTGGTACCCTGTGTATAAAGCCATGTTATTACCTGGTACCCGGTGTATAAAGCCATGTTATTACCTGGTACCCGGTGTATATAGCCATGTTATTACCTGGTACCCGGTGTATATAGCCATGTTATTACCTGGTACACTGTGTATATAGCCATGTTATTACCTAGTACCCCTGGACATCCACTCAGTACTGGTACCCTGTGTATATAGCCATGTTATTACCTAGTACCCCTGCACATTGACTCAGTACTGGTACCCGGTGTATATAGCCATGTTATTACCTGGTACCCGGTGTATATAGCCATGTTATTACCTGGTACCCTGTGTATATAGCCATGTTATTACCTAGTACCCCTGGACATCCACTCAGTACTGGTACCCTGTGTATATAGCCATGTTATTACCTAGTACCCCTGCACATTGACTCAGTACTGGTACCCTGTGTATAAAGCCATGTTATTACCTGGTACCCGGTGTATAAAGCCATGTTATTACCTGGTACCCGGTGTATATAGCCATGTTATTACCTGGTACCCGGTGTATATAGCCATGTTATTACCTGGTACCCGGTGTATATAGCCATGTTATTACCTGGTATCCGGAGTATAAAGCCATGTTATTACCTGTTACCCGGTGTATATAGCCAAGGTATTACCTGGTACCCGGTGTATATAGCCATGTTATTACCTGGTACCCGGTGTATAAAGCCATGTTATTACCTGGTACCCGGTGTATATAGCCATGTTATTACCTGGTACCCGGTGTATATAGCCATGTTATTACCTGGTATCCGGTGTATAAAGCCATGTTATTACCTGGTACCCGGTGTATATAGCCATGTTATTACCTGGTACCCGGTGTATATAGCCATGTTATTACCTGGTACCCGGTGTATATAGCCATGTTATTACCTGGTATCCGGTGTATAAAGCCATGTTATTACCTGGTATCCCGTGTATATAGCCATGTTATTACCTGGTATCCGGTGTATAAAGCCATGTTATTACCTGGTATCCCGTGTATATAGCCATGTTATTACCTGGTATCCGGTGTATAAAGCCATGTTATTACCTGGTATCCCGTGTATATAGCCATGTTATTACCTGGTATCCGGTGTATAAAGCCATGTTATTACCTGGTATCCCGTGTATATAGCCATGTTATTACCTGGTATCCGGTGTATAAAGCCATGTTATTACCTGGTATCCCGTGTATATAGCCATGTTATTACCTGGTATCCGGTGTATAAAGCCATGTTATTACCTGGTACCCCTGCACATTGACTCAGTACTGGTACCCTGTGTATAAAGCCATGTTATTACCTGGTACCCGGTGTATAAAGCCATGTTATTACCTGGTATCCGGTGTATAAAGCCATGTTATTACCTGGTATCCCGTGTATATAGCCATGTTATTACCTGGTATCCGGTGTATAAAGCCATGTTATTACCTGGTATCCCGTGTATATAGCCATGTTATTACCTGGTATCCGGTGTATAAAGCCATGTTATTACCTGGTATCCCGTGTATATAGCCATGTTATTACCTGGTATCCGGTGTATAAAGCCATGTTATTACCTGGTATCCCGTGTATATAGCCATGTTATTACCTGGTATCCGGTGTATAAAGCCATGTTATTACCTGGTACCCCTGCACATTGACTCAGTACTGGTACCCTGTGTATAAAGCCATGTTATTACCTGGTACCCGGTGTATAAAGCCATGTTATTACCTGGTATCCGGTGTATAAAGCCATGTTATTACCTGGTATCCCGTGTATATAGCCATGTTATTACCTGGTACCCGGTGTATAAAGCCATGTTATTACCTGGTATCCGGTGTATAAAGCCATGTTATTACCTGGTACCCGGTGTATATAGCCATGTTATTACCTGGTACCCGGTGTATAAAGCCATGTTATTACCTGGTACCCGGTGTATAAAGCCATGTTATTACCTGGTACCCGGTGTATAAAGCCATGTTATTACCTGGTACCCGGTGTATAAAGCCAAGTTATTACCTGGTACCCCTGCACATTGACTCCGTATTGGTATCCCGTGTATATAGCCATGTTATTGTTACTCATTGTGGATTTATTTAGTCTATTTTTCTCTTATTTTCTTTCTCTCTACATTGTTGGGAAGAACCCGCCAGTCAGCGTTTCGCCGTTAGTCTCCACCTGTTGTTTATGAAGCATGTGACAAATAACATTTAAATTTGATTACTTTGTTACTTCTATGATGTGAGGTAAACTCCCTCGCTTATCTTGGATCAGTGGTTGAACCCAGGTACAGACAGCAAACTGATCTGTTCTTCAAGCACTGAGAGAGAGGAGGGGGGGGAGATCGGAGAGAGATGGAAGAGGAGCGAGGGAGCGGAGGAGATACGGGAGAGGAGAGAAGAAGAGGAGAGATGGAGAAGAGAAGAGGTGGGGCGGCAGGGTAGCTTAGTGGTTAGAGCATTGGACTAGTAACCGAAAGGTTGCAATTTCAAATCCCAGAGCTGACAAGTGTTACGCCCTGGTCTTAGTATTTTGTGTTTTATTTATTATTTTGTTCAGGCCAGGGTGTGACATGGGTTTATTTATGTGGTGTGTTTTGTCTTGGTTTTTTTTTTTGGTAGGTTATGGGATTGTGGTATAGTGGAGTAGTCTAGGAAAGTCTATGGTTGCCTGGAGTGGTTCTCAATCAGGTGTTTATCATTGTCTTGGGAACCATATTTATTTGTTTGTATTTTGTTTTGTTTTTGTTTCCTCTCAAAATATCAACGTTTCCTGTCTTTTTCTCCTCACTTTGAAAACATCTACAGTCCTATTGATCTGATTGGTTACTGATCTGATTGGTTACTAATAATATCATTTAAAATCCCTCTAAAATTGTGTCCCGTATGATGTGTTTTGACACGGCGACCGTTTACGGCGACGATCCAGCCATCTTCTTTGAGTGTTTGGTGGGTGATTGTTCCTGTCTCCGTGTTTGTTTGCACCAGATAGGGCTGTTTTGGTTTTTTCACGGTACGTTTAGTGTTCTGTATTGTTCGATATCATCTTTATTAAAGATGTATCGAAAATAACCACGCTGCAGTTTGGTCCTCCTCTCCTTCTTCGGAAGAAAACCTTAACAACAAGGTACAAAATGTCGTTCTGCCCCTGAACAGGCAGTTAACCCCACTGTTCCTAGGCCGTCATTGAAAATAAGATTTTGTTCTTAACTGACTTGCCTAGTTAAATAAAGGTAAACAAGAGGAGAGGAGAGGGAAGAGTAGAGGGAGAGGGAGGAGGAGAGAGGGGGAGGAGACAAGGAGAGAGGGGAGGAGAGAGAAGGAGGAAAGAATAAGAGGAGAGGGTAGGGGAGAAGTTGAGAGGGGGTAAGGAAGAGAGACTATCCTGTTGTCTAGTCACTTTACCCCTACCTCTCCATGTTTCGGAGAGTCTAAGCCTTCAGGAATGGGGTCATAGCACTGTAGTTTATATCCCCAACAGCTCAAACACTAGAGCCACATTCACAGGAAGAAAATACACTCAACATACCACATTGGCTTCAGAAACAGATAGAAACCACTCTGTTCGTACAGCTAACTTCCGTTTTCTCTTCTCCATCTCTCCTCTTCTTCTTTCCTCTCCCGTATATCCTCCACTCCCTCTCTCCTCTTCCATCTCTCTGCGATCCCCCCCCTCCTCTCTCTGTACCACTCTGTTTGTACAGCTAACTTCCGTTTTCTCTTCTCCATCTCTCCTCTTCTTCTCTCCTCTCCCGTATATCCTCCACTCCCTCTCTCCTCTTCCATCTCTCTCCGATTTCCTGCCCCTCCTCTCTCTGTACCACTCTGTTTGTATAGCTAACTTCTGTTTACCACAGAGTGTTTGATTCTGTTCTCTACCTTTCCTGGAGGAAAAACTACCAGGATGTAGTCTCTGGTTTTGAATCTAAATTTAGAGAATAAATAGTTAGTTTGAATATTAAATTACATTTAAAATTTAAAACGGAATGCAATATTCATTCAACACAGTTTCAAATCATGAAATACAAGTTCAATTTATGAATTCACGTATTCCATTTTTTGCAACACAAATTCAATTTTTTTTGCAATATAAATTCAAATTCAATATCCTAATACAAATTCAAAATTATGAAATTCAAATACAATTGCTGTTGGCACTGAAATATTAATCACAGTATTCAATCTGTGTTGAGTCTGTCAGGGCTGACAGCTGAGAGCTACTAGCTACTGCAGAGAAGGAGGGAGGGAAGAGAAGCAAAACAGTGGAGCAAACTATCAGGAGGGGGTCCGGAGTGCTCTCTCTCTTTCTCTCTCTCTCTCCCTCTCCTCTCTCTCTCTCTCTGTCTCTCTCTCTCTCTTTCTCTCTCTGTCTCTCTCTCTCTCTCTCCCTCTCCTCTCTCTCTCTCTGTCTCTGTCTCTCTCTTTCTCTCTCTGTCTCTCTCTCTCTCTCTCTCTCTCTCTCTGTCTCTCTCTCTCTCTCTCTCTCTCTCTCTCTCTCTGTCTCTCGCTCTCTCTCTGTCTCTCGCTCTCTCTCTGTCTCTCTCTCTCTCCCTCTCTCTCTCTCTGTCTCTGTCTCTCTCTCTCTCTCCTCTCTCTCTCAAACACGCAGATTCACGCACAGAGAGGCTGTAGTAGGCTAGGAAAGACAACACTCGTGCGCACTTCTGAAAGGGGGAACACTCGTTCCGCCCCTCAGTAACGCTTTCCTTGTCTTATAGACACTTAGATTTTTTAACTGAAGAAAAAAACAACAACGCTGCCGCAGTATCATGACGAACCGGGGCACCCCCGAGACCTGTGGATTTTGAGGCCGACCGAAGCCCCATCTCGCACGGTCAAGAAGACCTTGCCTCTCCATCCCGGTGGTCGGGGGAGACGGAACGTCAAGGAGCACCAGGAGAAACACATAGCTACGCCAGAGACACCGGACCGCGACCGAGACAGAACGACGGAAAATGGCTTCGTCAAGTAGCACGTCCCCGGAAGGAGGGACACCGCCGCACAAGAACCGCATTCGGCAGGTGGGTCTCTGCTCTCTACAACCGCTACAAACACTGTAGTAGACTAGGCGACATCAGCCGT
The DNA here is from genome assembly GCF_045791955.1 of Oncorhynchus clarkii lewisi. Classification (NCBI taxonomy): domain Eukaryota; kingdom Metazoa; phylum Chordata; class Actinopteri; order Salmoniformes; family Salmonidae; genus Oncorhynchus; species Oncorhynchus clarkii. The sequence continues at coordinate 439,209 of NW_027257951.1, forward strand.
ATTGATGATACAGAGCGAATGTAGCTGCATGTTCACCCTCCCTCCTCCCGGTAGTCTACACCGCGCAGCACAGCACACTCTGTCGCTCTTCTCGTGCTGCGTGCATGCGGACTCCGGAGAGGGGATAGTCCGTTTAAAAGGCGTTGTCCTATTTACACCACCGTTCCGTTTAGGTGCACAGCGAAACACAAGAGACAATCCCGATTATTATTATTATTATTGATTATATCCTGTAGGTGAACTGATGTTGTCGTTTCAATTTAAAAAAAAATGAAACGATGTGTTGTAATGATGACGCTTATCAACAGCACAACCTGCAGGTAGGCTTTCCTAGGCCGACTCCACTGCCTCTCTAGGCCTGGGAACAACTAGATTCAACCGCGGGACTATCATTTTCCAATATTTTTTTAGACTCCAAATAAGGTTACACTGTTAGGTTACAATACATACATGTTTATGGCCCAGTAGGAGAGTCCCGTCAGACACGCTGCACCTGTCTGTCTGCATGCGGGCCCCCGTAACGCAAACCAGAGTCTAGAGGAGGGACTTTAGTTTAGGACAGTGCGTCCCGTACCGTTATAATGCGTTTTACAGGTGGACTGCTGCCCATTATGTCCAACCGGTGACCGGCGGGGGTAAAGTGTTGATGAGCGGTCTGTTTGCACGCAGGTGTGATTATCATATCATTGTCAGTTCGAAGTGATGGCCAAAGACAGATAGGAATCTGTAGTAGGCCGATGAGGTCATATCCGCCTAATGTTTAGGCTATCCAGCCTAATAGGTCTTGTAGGGTTTCTCCAATAGGGTTTTAATGGTTGATTTGGTGGGCGTTTTAGTGGGATGAGCATGATCAGGTTACAGTGTTTCTCCATTAGGGTTTTTTAATGGTTGATGAGGTGTGTGTTTAATGTACTCTTTAAGAGAGTCAACAAAAGAAGATGTCATGGTCAGATGAGTTATACAGACAATGTGTGTAACTGGACTGTGTGTCTGCCCTCCAGTTTAATTGATGCCCCCTCCCTAACCTCCCCTCCCTAACCTCTCCTCCCTAACCTCTCCTCCCTAACTCCCCTCCCTAACCTCCCCTCCCAACCTCCCTTCGCCTCCCCTCGCCTCCCCTCCTCTCCCCTCTCCTCCCTACATCCCCTCCCAACCCCCTCTCCTCTGCTCCCAACCTCCCCTCGCCTTTCCTACCCAATCTCTCCTCTCCTACCCAACCTCACTTCTCCTCTCCTCCCAACCTCCCCTCTCCTATCCAACCTCACCTCACCTCTCCTCTCCTACCCAACCTCTCTTCTCCTACCCAACCTCCCCTCTCCTCCCAACCTCTCCTCCCAACCTCCCATATTTTTTCCTACCCAACCTCTCCTCTCCTACCCAACCTCCCCTCTCCTACCCAACCTCACCTCTCCTCTCCTCTCCTACCCAACCTCTCCTCTCCTCCCAACCTCTCATCTCCTTTCCTCCCAACCTCTCCTCCAACCTCCCATCTCCTCTCCTACCCAACCTCTCCTCTCCTCCCAACCTCCCATCTCCTCTCCTCCCAACCTCTCCTCTCCTACCTCCCATCTCCTCTCCTCTCCTACCCAACCTCTCCTCTCCTACCCAACCTCCCCCCTCCTCTCCTCTCCTACCCAAACTCTCCTCTCCTACCCAACCCCTCTCATCTCCTCTCCTTCCAACCTCCCTTCCCTTCCCATCTCCTACCCAACCTTTCCTCCCAACCTCTCCTCTCCTCTCCTCTCCTACCCAACCTCTCCTCTCCTACCCAACCTCCCCCCTCCTCTCCTCTCCTACCCAAACTCTCCTCTCCTACCCAACCCCTCTCCTCTCCTCTCCTCTCCTCCCAACCTCCCTTCCCTTCCCATCTCCTACCCAATCTCTCCTCCCAACCCCTCCTCTCCTCTGCTACCCAGCCCCTCTCCTCTCCTACCCAGCCCCTCTCCTCTCTTACCCAGCCCCTCTCCTCTCCTACCCAACGTCCCCTCCCCATCCTTCTCTCCCTTTCAGCCCTGTAGGCGTCTGATTTATGAAATGGTGGAGTATGTGTGTGTTTCCTGTCTCAGTGCACTCAGTCTCTCAGTCTAATTAGATTCCAGTAATGTACTGCAGAGCTACACACACTCTCACACACACACACACACACACACACACACACACACACACACACACACACACACACACACACACACACACACACACACACACACACACACACACACACGCACGCACGAGAGGAGCCATCTTCATGGAATCTCAGAAATTAGATTTAGGATTGTTTGTGTAATCTGTTATGAATTATATATAACCTAAAACTAAAACTAGGACCAGGAGTGTTTCCATCTGGTAGTATAACCCAGAACTAGGACCAGGAGTGTTTCCATCTGATAGTATAACCCAGAACTAGGACCAGGAGTGTTTCCATCTGGTAGTATAACCCAGAACTAGGACCAGGAGTGTTTCCATCTGATAGTACAACCCAGAACTAGGACCAGAAGTGTTTCCATCTGGTAGTACAACCCAGAACTAGGACCAGGAGTGTTTCCATCTGGTAGTACAACCCAGAACTAGGACCAGAAGTGTTTCCATCTGGTAGTACAACCCAGAACTAGGACCAGGAGTGTTTCCATCTGGTAGTACAACCCAGAACTAGGACCAGGAGTGTTTCCATCTGGTAGTACAACCCAGAACTAGGACCAGGAGTGTTTCCATCTGGTAGTACAACCCAGAACTAGGACCAGGAGTGTTTTTATCTAATTTATTAGTTTATTCCTGGAACCAGCCTTTTCATTTTCTTTCACCTTTTTATTTAACCAGGAACAAGTTCTCATTTGCAACTGCGACCTGGCCAAGATAAAGCATAGCAGTGTGACACAGACAACAACACAGAGTTACACATGGAGTAAACAATAAACAAGTCAATAACACAATAAACAAGTCAATGACACAGTAGAAAAAAGAAAGTCTATAAACAGTGTGTGCAAAAGGCATGAGGAGGTAAGGCAATAAATAGACCATAGGAGTGAATAATTACAATTTAGCAGATTAACACTGGAGTGATAAATGAGCAGATGATGATGTGCAAGTAGAGATACTGGTGTGCAAAAGAGCAGAAAAGTAAATAGAATAAAAACAGTATTGGGATGAGGTAGGTAGATTGGGTGGGCTATTTACAGATGGGACTATGTACAGCTGCAGTGATCGGTTAGCTACTCAGATAGCAGATGTTTGAAGTTGGTGAGGGAGAATAAAGTCTCCAACTTCAGAGATTTTTGCAATTCGTTCCAGTCACAGGCAGCAGAGAACTGGAACGAAAGGCGGCCAAATGAGGTGTTGGCTTTGGGGATGATCAGTGAGATACACCTGCTGGTGTCACCCTGTCCACATCCATCTTCCCTCTCCTTCCTCATCACCCTGTCCACATCCATCTTCCCTCTCCTTCCTCATCACCCTGTCCACATTCCTCTTCCCTCTCCTTCCTCATCACCCTGTCCACATTCCTCTTCCCTCTCCTTCCTCATCACCCTGTCCACATCCCTCTTCCCTCTCCTTCTTCATCACCCTGTCCACATCCATCTTCCCTCTCCTTCTTCATCACCCTGTCCACATCCCTCTTCCTTCTCCTACCTACACCTACCTATTCTCTCTCTGGGTGAGGTTCTAACCATCAATCTTTCTCTTACGTCCATCACATACCACACACACACCTACCTATTCTCTCTCCCTCTCTTCCTTTTCCTCTCTCTCTCTCTCTCTCTCTCTCTCTCTCTCTCTCTCTCAGTCTCTGTCTCTGTCTCTCTCTCTCTCTCTCTCTCTCTCTCTCTCTCTCTCTCTCTCTGTCTCTGTCTCTGTCTCTCTCTCTCTCTCTGTCTCTCTGCCTGTCTCTCTCTCTTTCTCTCTGTATCTCTCTCTCTCTGTGTCCCAATAGCTGTGTGTGTCCACTGGGAGTGGTGTGATGGCCTCTAACAGGAAGAGATTTCTAATGAAACATTACCTCACAGCTGTTTTCTTCTCTGGCTACAGACACACACACTATCCGTCACCAAGAAGCCCACAGTCACCACTCCCATGCAAGGACTTTAAACGTTGAAGGAGCAATCCGCAATTTCCACAACATCTAATCAAATTGCTTCCCAGACTATTTGCACCCACCTCCACATTGACTCTGTACCGGTACCCCCTGTATATAGCCTCCACATTGACTATGTATCGGTACCACCCTGTATATAGCCTCCACACTGACTCTGTACCGTAATACCCTGTATATAGCCTCCACATTGACTCTGTACCGTAATACCCTGTATATAGCCTCCACATTGACTATGTACCGTAATACCCTGTATATAGCCTCCACATTGACTCTGTACCGTAATATCCTGTATATAGCCTCCACAATGACTAGGTGGTGTGGTATCAGACTAGGTGATGTGGTATCAGGCTAGGTGGTGTGGTGTCAGACTAGGTGGTGTGGTATCAGGCTAGGTGGTGTGGTGTCAGACTAGGTGATGTGGTATCAGGCTAGGTGATGTGGTATCAGGCTAGGTGATGTGGTATCAGGCTAGGTGGTGTGGTATCAGACTAGGTGGTGTGGTATCAGACTAGGTGATGTGGTATCAGACTAGGTGGTGTGGTATCAGGCTAGGTGGTGTGGTATCAGACTAGGTGGTGTGGTATCAGGCTAGGTGGTGTGGTATCAGGCTAGGTGGTGTGGTATCAGACTAGGTGGTGTGGTATCAGACTAGGTGGTGGTATCAGGCTAGGTGATGTGGTATCAGACTAGGTGGTGTGGTATCAGACTAGGTGGTGGTATCAGGCTAGGTGATGTGGTATCAGGCTAGGTGATGTGGTATCAGACCAGGTGGTGTGGTATCAGGCTAGGTGATGTGGTATCAGACTAAGTGGTGTGGTATCAGGCTAGGTGGTGTGGTATCAGACTAGGTGGTGTGGTATCAGGCTAGGTGATGTGGTATCAGGCTAGGTGGTGTGGTATCAGACTAGGTTGTGTGGTAACAAACTAGGTGGTGTGGTATCAGGCTAGGTGGTGTGGTATCAGACTAGGTGGTGTGGTATCAGGTTAGGTGGTGGTAACAGACTAGGTGGTGTGGTATCAGACTAGGTGATGTGGTATCAGACTAGGTGGTGTGGTATCAGGGGTGGTGTGGTATCAGACTATGTGATGTGGTATTATTCTAGGTGGTGTGGTATCAGACTAGGTGATGTGGTATCAGGCTAGGTGATGTGGTATCAGACTATGTGGTGTGGTATCAGGCTAGGTGATGTGGTATCAGGCTAGGTGATGTGGTATCAGACTAGGTGGTGTGGTATCAGGCTAGGTGGTGTGGTATCAGACTAGGTGATGTGGTATCAGGCTAGGTGGTGTGGTATCAGGCTAGGTGGTGTGGTATCAGACTAGGTGGTGTGGTATCAGACTACCTGATGTGGTATCAGACTAGGTGGTGTGGTATCAGACTAGGTGATGTGGTATCAGGCTAGGTTGTGTGGTATCAGGCTAGGTGGTGTGGTATCAGGCTAGGTGGTGTGGTATCAGGCTAGGTGGTGTGGTATCAGACTAGGTGGTGTGGTATCAGACTACCTGATGTGGTATCAGACTAGGTGGTGTGGTATCACAGTAGGTGGTGTGGTATCAGACTAGGTGATGTGGTATCAGAGTAGGTGGTGTGGTATCAGGGGTGGTGTGGTATCAGAGTAGGTGGCGTGGTATCAGGCTAGGTGGTGTGGTATCAGGCTAGGTGGTGTGGTATCAGACTAGGTGGTGTGGTATCAGGCTAGGTGGTGTGGTATCAGACTAGGTGATGTGGTATCAGAGTAGGTGGTGTGGTATCAGGGGTGGTGTGGTATCAGACTAGGTGGTGTGGTATCAGGCTAGGTGGTGTGGTATCAGACTAGGTGGTGTGGTATCAGACTAGGTGGTGTGGTATCAGGCTAGGTGTTGTGGTGTCAGACTAGGTGGTGTGGTGTCAGACTAGGTGGTGTGGTAGCAGACTAGGTGGTGTGGTATCAGGCTATGTGGTGTGGTATCAGGCTAGGTGGTGTGGTATCAGACTAGGTGGTGTGGTATCAGACTAGGTGGTGTGGTATCAGACTAGGTGGTGTGGTATCAGACTAGGTGGTGTGGTATCAGACTAGATGGTGGTAACAGACTAGGTGGTGTGGTATCAGACTAGGTGGTGTGGTATCAGACTAGGTGGTGTGGTATCAGACTAGGTGGTGTGGTATCAGACTAGGTGGTGTGGTATCAGACTAGGTGGTGTGGTATCAGACTAGATGGTGGTAACAGACTAGGTGGTGTGGTATCAGACTAGGTGGTGTGGTATCAGACTAGGTGGTGTGGTATCAGGCTGAGAGGTCTTTTTTTAGGAAATATTTAAATTATTAATTCAAGGCCTCATTATTACTGCTTCCTGTTACAGAGAGAGAGGGTAAAAATCAATGGACTTCTCAGAAACAGCTAAATGCACCTTAATGCACACACACATACACACACACACACACACACACACACACACACACACACACACACACACACACACACACACACACACACACACACACACACACACACATACACACACACACACACACACACGTACACACACACACGCACACACACACACACACACACACACACACACACACACACACACACACACACACACACACACACAAGAGAGGAGACATTTTTTTCTGATGTGATGGCTGAAGTATGTTTGATGATGATGTGATGGCTGAAGTATGTTTGATGATGTGATGGCTGAAGTATGTTTGATGATGTGATGTGATGGCTGAAGCATGTTTGATGTTGTGATTTGATGGCTGAAGGATGTTTGATGTTGTGATGTGATGGCTGAAGGATGTTTGATGAGGTGATGGCGGAAGGATGTTTGATGATGTGATGGCTGAAGGATGTTTGATGATGTGATGTGATGTCTGAAGGATGATTGATGATGTGATGTCTGAAGAATGTTTGATGTGTTGATGTGATGGCTGAAGGATGTTTGATGATGTGATGTGATGGCTGAAGGATGTTTGATGATGTGATGGCTGAAGGATGTTTGGTGTTGTGATGTGATGGCTGAAGGATGTTTGATGATGTGATGTCTGAAGGATGTTTGATGATGTGATGCTGAAGAATGTTTGATGTGTTGATGTGATGGCTGAAGTATGTTTGATGTTGTGATGTGATGGCTGAAGGATGTTTGATGTTGTGATGTGATGGCTGAAGGATGTTTGATGTTGTGATGTGATGGCTGAAGGATGTTTGATGATGTGATTTGATGGCTGAAGTATGTTTGATGATGTGATGGCTGAAGGATGTTTGATGATGTGATGGCTGAAGGATGATTGATGATGTGATGGCTGAAGGATGTTTGATGATGATGTGATGGCTGAAGTATGTTTGATGACGATGTGATGGCTGAAGGATGTTTGGTGTTGTGATGTGATGCTGAATGATGTTTGATGAGGTGATGGCTGAAGGATGTTTGATGATGTGATGGCTGAAGGATGTTTGATGATGTGATGGCTGAAGGATGTTTGATGTTGTGATGTGATGGCTGAAGGATGTTTGATGATGTGATGGCTGAAGGATGTTTGATGATGTGATGTGATGGCTGAAGGATGTTTGATGTTCTGATGTGATTGCTGAAGGATGTTTGATGATGTGATGGCTGAAGTATATTTGATGATGTTGTGATGGCTGTCTGCTCCAGTCATTTATTGGCATGGGAAATGTGTTTACATTGTGAAATAAACCAGAAACAAAACAACAATGACAAAAACAACAACAAAGTGAATGAAACAAAACAACAATGACAAAAACAACAACAAAGTGAATGAAACAAAACAACAATGACAAAAACAACAACAAAGTGAATGAAACAAAACAACAATGACAAAAAACAACAACAAAGTGAATGAAACAAAACAACAATGACAAAAACAACAACAAAGTGAATGAAACAAAACAACAATGACAAAAACAACAACAAAGTGAATGAAACAAAACAACAATGACAAAAACAACAACAAAGTAAATGAAACAAAACAACAATGACAAAAACAACAACAAAGTGAATGAAACAAAACAACAATGACAAAAACAACAACAAAGTGAATGAAACAAAACAACAATGACAAAAACAACAACAAAGTGAATGAAACAAAACAACAATGACAAAAACAACAACAAAGTGAATGAAACAAAACAACAATGACAAAAACAACAACAAAGTGAATGAAACAAAACAACAATGACAAAAAACAACAACAAAGTGAATGAAACAAAACAACAATGACAAAAACAACAACAAAGTGAATGAAACAAAACAACAATGACAAAAACAACAACAAAGTGAACGAAACAAAACAACAATGACAAAAACAACAACAAAGTGAATGAAACAAAACAACAATGACAAAAACAACAACAAAGTGAATAAAACAAAACAACAATGACAAAAACAACAACAAAGTGAATGAAACAAAACAAAGACCAAAACAATTAGATATTAACAGTCAACATTACTCGCACAAATTGTTTCTAGAGAATAACAATAAAATAGGATGTTATTAGCAGTAAAACATGACGTGGTCATGTGGGGGATAAATGCAGGTAAAAACACAGGTTATATTTTACATTGGTGTTTGTGACCCACTCATGGAAACAGGTCACTTTGTGGTTTTCTGTCATTTGAGGGAAATATGTGTCTCTAATATGGTCATAACGTTTGGCAGGAGGTTAGGAAGTGCAGCTCAGTTTCCACCTCATTTTTTTTCTCTCTCTCTCTCTCTCTCTGTCTCTCTCTCTCTGTCTCTCTCTCTGTCTCGCTCTCTCGCTCTCTCTCTCTCTCTATCTCCATCTCCCCTTCTCTCCCTCTCTCTCTCTTCGTTTTACTCCCTCCCTCTCTCCATCTCCCCCCTCTCTCTGTCTCTCTCTCTCTCTCTCTCTCTCTCTCTCTCTGTCTCTCTCTCTCTCTCTGTCTCTCTCTCTCTCTCTGTCTCTCTCTCTCTCTCTCTGTCTGTCTGTCTGTCTGTCTGTCTGTCTGTCTGTCTGTCTGTCTGTCTCTCTCTCTCTTTCTCTCTCTCTCTCCCTGTCTCTCTCTCTCTCTCTCTCTCTCATGTCATGTTTTCACCAACATTATACTGTAGAAGGCATGTTGGTGTGATTCTGATATCTTCAGGTCATGTAAAATAACCCAAGCATAGTGGGAGGGGATGAATTACAACATGCCTATTTAGGGATCTATATTCTCGTTGAGCCCCCCCCCCGGGACATTACTGGACTCCTGTCTGCAGTAACATGCGATTATCAGAGACTACACTGTTAACCTTCCTTTATCCTCTTCTGATGCTATCACCATCTCTCTATCTCTCTCCATCTCTCTCTATCTCGCTCTCTCTCGCTCTTTCTCTGTTTCTCTGTCTCTCTCTCTCTCTCTCTCTCTTTCTCTGTTTCTCTGTCTCTATCTCTCCCTATCTCTCCCTATCTCTCTCTCTCTCTCTCTCTCTCTCTCTCTCCCTCCATCTCTCTCTCTCTCCCTCCATCTTTCTCTCTCCGTTTCTCTCTCTCTCTCTCTTTCTCTGTTTCTCTGTCTCTATCTCTCCCTATCTCCCTATCTCTCTCTCTCTCTCTCTCTCTCTCTCTCTCTCTCTCTCTCTCTCTCTCTCTCTCACTCCATCTCTCTCTCTCTCCCTCCATCTTTCTCTCTCTCTCTCTCTCTCTCTCTCTCTCTCTCTCTCTCTCTCTCTCTTTCCATCTTTCTCTCTCCATCTCTCTCTATTTCTCTCTCTCTCTCCATCTCTCCCTCTCTCTCCTTCTAGACCTGATCACTCAGCATAATGCTGGTGCGGTGCAGCAGAGTTTTAGGTCAGGAGTTTCATTATTCATCAGGTATTCTGACTCGGAGGTGAAATCAGGTCTAAAGTCCGGCCTTGACTGGCTGAGGAGACATCTGTTAGGGTAATAACCTGCACTCAACAGTCTGACAACATTCTCTCGACATTCTGACAACATTCTCTCAACATTCTCTCGACATTCTCTCAACATTCTCTCGACATTCTGACAACATTCTCTCAACATTCTCTCGACATTCTGAAAACGTTCTCTCGACATTCTCTCGACATTCTCTCAACATTCTCTCAACATTCTCTCAACAATCTCTCAACATTCTGAAAACATTCTCTCGACATTCTCTCGACATTCTCTCAACATTCTCTCGACATTCTGACAACATTCTCTCGACATTCTGACAACGTTCTCTCGACATTCTGAAAACATTCTCTCAACATTCCTACGGGGTGTACTGTATATATGGGTGTACTTGGTGTACCGTATGTATGGGTGTATTGTATATATGGGTGTACTGTATATATAGATGTACTGTATATATGGGTGTACTGTATATATGGGTGTACTGGGTTTACTGTATGTATGGGTGTACTGAATATATGGGTGTACTGGGTGTACTGTATATATGGGTGTACTGGGTGTACTGTATGTATGGGTGTACTGGGTGTACTGAATATATGGGTGTACTGGGTGTACTGTATATATGGGTGTACTGGGTGTACTGTATATATGGGTGTACTGGGTGTACTGTATATATGGGTGTACTGGGTGTACTGCATATATGGGTGTACTGGGTGTACTGTATGTATGGGTGTACTGGGTGTACTGTATATATGGGTGTACTGGGTGTACTGTATGTATGGGTGTACTGGGTGTACTGTATATATGGGTGTACTGGGTGTACTGCATATATGGGTGTACTGGGTGTACTGTATATATGGGTGTACTGGGTGTACTGTATATATGGGTGTACTGGGTGTACTGTATATATGGGTGTACTGGGTGTACTGTATATATGGGTGTACTGGGTGTACTGTATGTATGGGTGTACTGGGTGTACTGTATATATGGGTGTACTGGGTGTACTGTATATATGGGTGTACTGGGTGTACTGCATATATGGGTGTACTGGTTGTATGGGTGCAGTATATTTCTCCAGAGGCAGTATTCTATTGGTTCTTACTAATTACAATGGGAAGTGTGACATCATTGCCAGGGGAACAGGCTGGGTCTGTTTTAAAAACAGGGGTGACTGCAGGGTTCGGTCTAGTCTGTTTTAATACAGGGGTGTCTTCAGGGTTCGGTCTAGTCTGTTTTAATACAGGGGTGTCTTCAGGGTTCGGTCTAGTCTGTTTTAATACAGGGGTGACTGCAGGGTTCGGTCTAGTCTGTTTTAATACAGGGGTGAATGCAGGGTTCAGTCTAGTCTGTTTTAATACAGGGGTGACTGCAGGGTTCAGGCTAGTCTGTTTTAATACAGGGGTGACTGCAGGGTTCGGTCTGTTTTAATACAGGGGTGACTGCAGGGTTCGGTCTAGTCTATTTTAATACAGGGGTGACTGCAGGGTTCGGTCTAGTCTGTTTTAATACAGGGGTGACTGCAGGGTTTGGTCTAGTCTGTTTTAATACAGGGGTGACTGCAGGGTTCGGTCTAGTCTGTTTTAATACAGGGGTGACTGCAGGGTTCGGTCTAGTCTGTTTTAATACAGGGGTGACTGCAGGGAATGGGTTCGGTCTAGTCTATTTTAATACAGGGGTGACTGCAGGGTTCAGTCTAGTCTGTTTTAATACAGGGGTGACTGCAGGGTTCGGTCTAGTCTGTTTTAATACAGGGGTGAATGCAGGATTCAGTCTAGTCTGTTTTAATACAGGGGTGACTGCAGGGTTCGGTCTAGTCTGTTTTAATACAGGGGTGACTGCAGGGTTCGGTCTAGTCTGTTTTAATACAGGGGTGAATGCAGGGTTCAGTCTAGTCTGTTTTAATACAGGGGTGACTGCAGGGTTCGGTCTAGTCTATTTTAATACAGGGGTGACTGCAGGGTTCGGTCTAGTCTGTTTTAATACAGGGGTGACTGCAGGGTTCGGTCTAGTCTATTTTAATACAGGGGTGACTGCAGGGTTCGGTCTAGTCTGTTTTAATACAGGGGTGACTGCAGGGTTCGGTCTAGTCGGTTTTAATACAGGGGTGACTGCAGGGTTCGGTCTAGTCGGTTTTAATACAGGGTTAATGCAGGGTTCTGTCTAGTCTGTTTTAATACAGGGTTAATGCAGGGTTCAGTCTAGTCTGTTTTAATACAGGGGTGACTGCAGGGTTCGGTCTAGTCGGTTTTAATACAGGGTTAATGCAGGGTTCTGTCTGGCTGTTTTAATACAGGGTTAATGCAGGGTTCGGTCTAGTCGGTTTTAATACAGGGGTGACTGCAGGGTTTGGTCTAGTCTGTTTTAATACAGGGGTGACTGCAGGGTTCGGTCTAGTCTGTTTTAATACAGGGGTGACTGCAGGGTTCAGGCTAGTCTGTTTTAATACAGGGGTGACTGCAGGGTTCAGGCTAGTCTGTTTTAATACAGGGGTGACTGCAGGGTTCAGTCTAGTCTGTTTTAATACAGGGGTGACTGCAGGGTTCGGTCTAGTCGGTTTTAATACAGGGGTGACTGCAGGGTTCAGGCTAGTCTGTTTTAATACAGGGTTAATGCAGGGTTCAGGCTAGTCTGTTTTAATACAGGGGTGACTGCAGGGTTCAGGCTAGTCTGTTTTAATACAGGGGTGACTGCAGGGTTCAGGCTAGTCTGTTTTAATACAGGGTTAATGCAGGGTTCGGTCTAGTCGGTTTTAATACAGGGTTAATGCAGGGTTCGGTCTAGTCGGTTTTAATACAGGGTTAATGCAGGGTTCAGTCTAGGCTGTTTTTATGAGGCTACAACTGAAGGACGAATGTTGCAATTTATGTAGCTGGTACAGTACACTTTCTGTTTTATAAATTGTGTTTCAATACTAGGGCGTGGGTCTGTCTGTCTCTCCCTGTCTTTTCTCTCTCTCTCCCTCTCATCTCACCATATCTGTCTGTCTGTCTGTCTGTCTGTCTGTCTGTCTCTCTCTCTCTCTGTCGCTCTCTCTCTCTCTCTTTCTCTCTGTCGCTCTCTCTCTCTGTCGCTCTCTCTCTCTTTCTCTCTGTCTCTCTCTCTCTGTCGCTCTCTCTCTGTCTCTCTCTCTCTCTCTGTCGCTCTCTCTCTCTCTCTCTCTCTCTCTCGCTCTCTCTCTCTCTGGGTGTGGTCTGGTTCCTCCCGTCTAACTGCCTGTCTGTTTTCTATCTCTAATAGAGTTGTCTGTCCGATAGAGTGTGTGTGTGTGTGTGTGTGTGTGTGTGTGTGTGTATGTGTGTGTATGTGTAACCTTTCCTAAGCCCAAGGAGAGAGCCATTAAAAC
>NW_027257951.1:457500-485000 GCF_045791955.1 Oncorhynchus clarkii lewisi
CTCTGTCTCTCTCTCTCTCTCTCTCTCTCTCTGTCTCTGTGTCTCTCTCTCTCTCTCTCTCTCTGTCTCTCTCTCTCTCTCTCTGTCTCTCTGTCTCTCTGTCTCTCTGTCTCTCTCTCTCTCTCTCTGTCTCTCTCTCTATCTCTCTCTCTCTCTCTCTCTCTGTCTCTCTCTCTCTCTCTCTCTCTCTCTCTGTCTCTCTGTCTCTGTCTCTGTCTCTGTCTCTGTCTCTGTCTCTGTCTCTCTCTCTCTCTCTCTCTCTCTCTCTGTCTCTCTGTCTCTGTCTCTGTCTCTCTCTCTCTCTCTCTCTCTCTCTCTCTCTCTCTCTCTCTGTCTCTGTCTCTCTCTTTCTCATTCACACTCCTCCATCTGTGTCTCTGTAGTAATCCGATCTTAAGATACACAGACGGCTGGAGACTGACCCCCGAGATTTATTGGGGAGGACGGCTCATAGTAATGGGCTGTAACATAATGACTTGAATGGCATTACACAGGGTTGGGTCATTTCCATTTAGATTCTAGTCCATTCAGAAAGTACACTGAAATTGGAATCGGAATTTGACCCCCGACCCTGTTAACCAACACATCATACTGACCCTGTTAACCAACACATCCTACTGACCCCCGACCCTGTTAACAAACACATCATACTGACCCTGTTAACACAAACATATCATGCTGACCCCCAACCCTGTTAACCAACACATCATACTGACCCTGTTAACCAACACATCATACTGACCCTGTTAACCAACACATCATACTGACCCTGTTAACAAACACATCATACTGACCCTGTTAACCAACACATCATACTGACCCTGTTAACCAACACATCATACTGACCCTGTTAACAAACACATCATACTGACCCTGTTAACCAACACATCATACTGACCCTGTTAACCAACACATCATACTGACCCTGTTAACAAACACATCATACTGACCCCCGACCCCGTTACCAAACACATCCAAAACATTTCCATGTTTTGGTTACCATTTCCATCACTCCATTCCAGCCATTAAAATGAGCCGTCCTCCCCTCACCAGCCTCCTGTGTAAGTTATGCGTAACCCAGACTTTCATATGAAACGCTGTATTGATGTCAATTAGGGATTTGTGTTACAATAGGAGAAGCTCTCAGTTAAGCTTCGGCCCTGAGACAGAGAGAAATCTGGTGCCACTGGGTTGGGCTGCACTTCCTCACACTCACCAGCTGAGGGCGGTAGAGACAAAGTGGTGGATGAGGACTATCACTCACCAGCTGAGGTTCGGTAGAGACAAAGTAGTGGATGAGGACGAACACTCACCAGCTGAGGGCGGTAGAGACAAAGTAGTGGATGAGGACTATCACTCACCAGCTGAGGGCGGTAGAGACAAAGTAGTGGATGAGGACTATCACTCACCAGCTGAGGGCGGTAGAGACAAAGTAGTGGATGAGGATGGACACTCACCAGCTGAGGGCGGTAGAGAAAAAGTAGTGGATGAGGACTAACACTCATCCCTCCCTCCTCTATCCCTCCCTCCTCCCTCCTCTCTCTCTCTCCTTCCTCCTCCCTCCTCTCTCTCTCCTCTCTCCCTCCTCCCTCCTCCCTCTCTCTCTCTCTCCTCCCTCATCCCTCCTCTCTCCCTCCTCCCTACTCCCTCTCTCCCTCCTCCCCCTTCCTCTTCTCTCCCTCCTCTCTCCCTCGTCCAACCTCTCTCTCCCTCCTCCCTCTTCTCTCCCCTCTCTCCCTCCTCCCTCTCTCCCTCCTCCCTCCTCCCTCTTCTTTCCCACTTCTCTCCCACCTCCCAACCTCTCTCTCTCCCTCCTCCCTGCTCCCTCCTCTCCCCCCTCTCTCCCTCCTCCCTCCCTCATCCCTCGTCCCTCTTCTCTCCCTCTTCCCTCCTCCCTCTACTCTCCCTCATCCCTCGTCCCTCCTCTCTCCCTCCCTCCTCCCTCTTCTCTCTTCCCGCTCTTCCTCCTCCATCATCCCTCATCCCTCCTCCCAACCTCTCTCTCTCCCTTCTCCCTCCCCTCTCTCTCCCTCCTCTCTCCCTCCTCCCTCATCCCTCGTCCCTCTTCTCTCCCTCTTCCCTCCTCCCTCTACTCTCCCTCATCCCTCGTCCCTCCTCTCTCCCTCCCTCCTCCCTCTTCTCTCTTCCCGCTCTTCCTCCTCCATCATCCCTCATCCCTCCTCCCAACCTCTCTCTCTCCCTCCTCCCTCTTCTCTCCCTCTTCTCTCTCTCCTCCCTCCACTCTCTCTCCCTTCTCCCTCCCCTCTCTCTCCCTCCTCTCTCCCTCCTCCCTCATCCCTCGTCCCTCTTCTCTCCCTCTTCCCTCCTCCCTCTACTCTCCCTCATCCCTCGTCCCTCCTCTCTCCCTCCCTCCTCCCTCTTCTCTCTTCCCGCTCTTCCTCCTCCATCATCCCTCATCCCTCCACCCAACCTCTCTCTCTCCCTCCTCCCTCTTCTCTCCCTCTTATCTCCCTCCTCCCTCCCCTCTCTCTCCCTTCTTCCTCCCCTCTCTCTCCCCCTCCTCCCTCCTCCCTCCCTCCTCCCTCCTCTCTCCCTCTTCTCTCCCTCCTCTCTCCCTCTTCTCTCCCTCCTCTCTCCCTCCTCCCTCCTCTCTCCCTCCTCTCACCCTCCTCCCTCCTCTCTCCCTCTTCTCTCCCTCCTCTCTCCCTCCTCCCTCCCTCCTCTCTCCCTCCTCCCTCTCTATGTAGTGTATTTGGGGACAGGGTCAGGGAGTGTTTGTAGCCCTAGCAGTAGGTTGGCTATTGGCTCAGTGCCTTACTAAACCCCATACACACACACACACACACACACACAACACGCTCAACAATCTCCTGCTGTTGCTCACACAGCTGAGAGCTGCTGCTGCTACATCTGGAGCACCGTCATCCCCTGGTGAGTGTGTGTGAGTGTGTGTGTGTGTGTGTGTGTGTGTGTGTGTGTGTGTGTGTGTGTGTGTGTGTGTGTGTGTGTGTGTGTGTGTGTGTGTGTGAATAAGGCTCTACTTCCGTATCTCCCTCCCTCTTTTCAGTTATCCCTGCTCATACTGTTATTATACACACCTGAATGATTCATAGTGGGCGTGGATGTGTCTGTGAGAGAGAGAGAGAGAGAGAGAGAGAGAGACAGAGAGAGAGAGAGAGAGACACAGAGAGAGAGAGAGACACAGAGAGAGAGAGAGACACAGAGAGAGAGAGAGAGAGAGAGAGAGAGAGAGAGAGAGAGACAGAGAGAGAGAGAGAGAGACGGAGAGAGAGAGAGTTGCTCCAGAGAGTTGCTCCAGTAGTCTTAGTGTCTTTGTCTCTCCTGTCCTGACAACACTCTCTCCATCGGGTCCACGAGGGAGGAAGAAGGGATGAGAGAAAGAGAGGGAACAGAGGGAGGAAGGACGTAAAGCACATGATCTCAGTCTGGTCGGTTCAGAACAAGGGGAACCAGTAAAGGACTTACTGTTTTCTACCAAAAAGGGATTTTTACGACATCATCACATTTACTGGTATTTCAGTCCAGACGACTACCAGACGACTTCCAGGTGACTTCCAGGTGACTACCATGTGACTACCAGCTGACCAACTACATTCAACACATGCCAGACAAGACCATTGAGGCAATACAACTGGCTCATTAGCATGCATAGATGAATACATAGATAATAGACATGGAAACTCGATTAATAATTGATCTATTGGATACTCATGGCACCAGCTCCATATCGTTGACTAGACTGAAGACTGGACCTCAAGACGATCCTCCAGCTCCATATTGTTGACTAGACTGAAGACTGGACCTCAAGAGGATCTCCAGCTCCATGTCGTTGACTAGACTGGACCTCAAGAGAACCTCTAGCTCCATATCGTTGACTAGACTGAAGACTGGACCTCAAGAGGATCTCCAGCTCCATATCGTTGACTAGACTGAAGACTGGACCTCAAGAGGACCTCCAGCTCCGTGTCGTTGACTAGACTGAAGACTGGACCTCAAGAGGAACCTCCAGCTCCGTGTCGTTGACTAGACTGAAGACTGGACCTCAAGAGGACCTCCAGCTCCATGTCGTTGACTAGACTGGACCTCAAGAGGAACCTCCAGCTCCGTTTCGTTGACTAGACTGAAGACTGGACCTCAAGAGGACCTCCAGCTCCATATCGTTGACTAGACTGAAGACTTGACCTCAAGAGGATCTCCAGCTCCATATCGTTGACTAGACTGGACCTCAAGAGGACCTCCAGCTCCATATCGTTGACTAGACTGAAGACTGGACCTCAAGAGGACCTCCAGCTCCATGTCGTTGACTAGACTGAAGACTGGACCTCAAGAGGATCTCCAGCTCCATGTCGTTGACTAGACTGAAGACTGGACCTCAAGAGGATCTCCAACTCCATAACTAGTCTATGAGTGTTTTTACCTAAAGGACAAACGGAGAGTGTGTCTGAGAAAGTGTGTGTGAGAGTTAGAGAGGGAGAGTTTAAGCGAAATACCGTTTTGCTTGACTAAAAGTCAGCTAGAAAGAGTGTGTGTGTGTGTGGTGTGTGTGTGTGGTGTGTGTGTGAGCCATGGCCCACGCGGCAGCTCACCTGAAGAAGGCTCGTGAGTTAGAGCAGCCCCCCGAGCTCAGAGCCATACAGAAAGCCAGGGAGAGACGCAGACGACACAGAGAGAGAGCAGAGCGCCAACGCCAGGTAACACACACACACACACACACACACACACACACACACACACACACACACACACACACACACACACACACACACCACATATACACACACACACACACACACACACACATACACACACACACACACACACACACACACACACACACACAGGTCGTGTCCCAATACCCAGAACTGGGTTTGTGATGTAATTGTGTGTGTATGATGTAATTGTGTGTGTAGATCAGTTCAGCAGATTAGACAACAGCTAAAAGTGACGTGATGCTTGTGTGTGTGTGTGTGTGTGTGTGTGTGTGTGTGTGTGTGTGTGTGTGTGTGTGTGTGTGTGTGTGTGTGTGTGTGTGTGTGTGTGTGTGTGTGTGTGTGTGTGTGTGTGTGTGTGTGTGGTCTTATCCCCATTGTAATGTATGTGAGGAGTGATTAGTGTTGAGGGGGAGGCACCAGATGACAGATGTGTTGTGTGAATGTCAGGGCCACTGGCAGATCTAGTATAGAGATAGAAGATAGACACTGGCAGATCTAGTATAGAGATAGAAGATAGACACTGGCAGATCTAGTATAGAGACAGAATATAGACCCTGGCAGATCTAGTATTGAGATAGAAGATAAACACTGGCAGATCTAGTGTAGAGATATACTCTGGCAGATCTGGTATAGAGATAGAAGATAGACACTGGTAGATCTAGTATAGAGATATACTCTGGCAGATCTAGTATAGAGATATACTCTGGCAGATCTAGTATAGAGATATAAGATAGACACTGGCAGATCTAGTATAGAGATATACTCTGGCAGATCTAGTATAGAGATAGAAGATAGACACTGGTAGATCTAGTATAGAGATATACTCTGGCAGATCTAGTATAGAGATAGACACTGGCAGATCTAGTATAGAGATAGAAGATAGACACTGGCAGATCTAGTATAGAGATATACTCTGGCAGAACTAGTATAGAGATAGAAGATAGACACTGGCAGATCTAGTATAGAGATATACTCTGGCAGATCTAGTATAGAGATAGACACTGGCAGATCTAGTATAGAGATAGAAGATAGACACCGGCAGATCTAGTATAGAGATAGAAGATAGACACTGGCAGATCTAGTATAGAGATATACTGGCAGATCTAGTATAGAGATAGATTCTAGACTATTTTAGTCATAGTATGTAGTTAGTAGTTTAGATATATACAGTTTAGTTATAGTATTTAGTTAGTAGTATAGATAGATATATACAGTTTAGTTATAGTATGTAGTTAGTAGTTTAGATATATACAGTTTAGTTATAGTATGTAGTTAGTAGTTTAGATAGATGTATACAGTTTAGTTATAGTATGTAGTTAGTAGTATTTATATATATATATATATATACAGTTTAGTTATAGTATGTAGTTAGTAGTGTAGATACATATATACATTTTAGTTATAGTATGTAGTTAGTAGTATATATAGATATATATCTCCATCTCCTCTACCTCCTTCCTTCCATCCCATCCTCCACCCTCCACCCTCACCCCACCCTCTCCCTCTCCTCTCCTCTACCTCCGTCCTTCCTCCCATCCCATCCTCCATCCTCCAGATAGATATATATATATATATATACATTTGTATTGTACTGGGAGTTGCAACTTGGACCTAGAACATCACCTTGACAACGACCAGGGTTCTGTTCCAGAATGTCAACTTGATTTACTGGTATGAGAGCGATAGAGAGGTCTGAAGAGAGGGAGGGAGAGATAGAGAGGTCTGAAGAGAGGGAGGGAGAGATAGAGAGGTCTGAAGAGAGGGAGGGAGAGATAGAGAGGTCTGAAGAGAGGGCGGGAGAGATAGAGAGGTCTGAAGAGAGGGAGGGAGAGATAGAGAGGTCTGAAGAGAGATAGAGAGGTCTGAAGAGAGGGAGGGAGAGATGGAGAGGGAGGGAGAGATAGAGATGTCTGAAGAGAGGGAGGGAGAGATAGAGAGAGGGAGGGAGAGATAGAGAGGTCTGAAGAGAGGGAGGGAGAGATAGGGAGGGATGAAGAAAGGGAGAGAGATGGAGAGAGAGGGAGGGAGTAGAGAGAGATGGAGAGAGAGATGAGATGGAGAGAGAGATGAGATGGAGAGAGGGATGAGATGGAGAGAGAGATGAGATGGACAGAGAGATGAGATGGAGAGAGAGATGAGATGGAGAGAGGGATGAGATGGAGAGGGATGAGATGGAGAGAGGGATGAGATGGAGAGAGGGATGAGATGGAGAGGGGGATGAGAAGGAGAGAGGGATGTAGGGAGTGTAGTGGAGGGGCCGAGGAAGGGATGAAGAAAGGGAAGACAAAGGGAGGGAGTGGAAAAGGAGGGAGAGAGAGGGAAGATTGTGCATGTGTGTGCATGCATGTCAGTCGACCTCTCGTATCAGGTGTTTGACCCTTAACCCTGTGGGGGTGTTGGGTCATATCGGGGCGAGTAGATTCCGTGGAGCTGACATGCTAACACTCTGAACATAAAGCCTCTCTGTGACAGGATCGCCAGTTCCTTATAATGATGTGAGGATGTTTCCTAGTTCCTTATAATGATGTGAGGATGTTTCCTAGTTCCTTATACATGTGTGATGATGTTTCCTAGTTCCTATATAATGATGTGATAATGTTTCCTAGTTCCTTATAAATTTGGGAGGATGTTTCCTAGTTCCTATATAATGATGTGATGATGTTTCCTAGTTCCTATATAATGATGTGATAATGTTTCCTAGTTCCTTATAAATTTGGGAGGATGTTTCCTAGTTCCTATATAATGATGTGATGATGTTTCCTAGTTCCTCATAATGATGTGAGGATGTTTCCTAGTTCCTATATAATGATGTGATAATGTTTCCTAGTTCCTTATAAATTTGGGAGGATGTTTCCTAGTTCCTATATAATGATGTGATGATGTTTCCTAGTTCCTATATAATGATGTGATAATGTTTCCTAGTTCCTTATAAATTTGGGAGGATGTTTCCTAGTTCCTATATAATGATGTGATGATGTTTCCTAGCTCCTATATAATGATGTGAGGAAATTTCCTAGTTCCTATATAATGATGTGATGATGTTTATCCCAGAAGGGGGTTGGTCAGTGGTAGGTCAGTGGTAGATTAGTGGTAGATCAGTGGTAGGTCAGTGGTAGATCAGTGGTAGGTCAGTGATTGGTCAGTGGTAGAACAGTGGTAGATCAGTGATAGGTCAGTGATTGGTCAGTGGTAGGTCAGTGGTAGGTCAATGGTAGGTCAGTGGTAGATCAGTGGTAGGTCAGTGGTAGGTCAGTGGTAGATCAGTGGTAGGTCAGTGGTAGATCAGTGGTAGGTCAGTGGTAGATCAGTGGTAGGTCAGTGATTGGTCAGTGGTAGATCAGTGGTAGGTCAGTATTAGATCAGTGGTAGGTCAGTGGTAGGTCAGTGGTAGATCAGTGGTAGATCAGTGGTAGATCAGTGGTAGGTCAGTGATAGATAAGTGGTAGGTCAGTGATAGATAAGTGGTAGGTCAGTGGTAGGTCAGTGGTAGGTCAGTGGTAGATCAGTGGTTGGTCAATGGTAGATCAGTGGTAGATCAGTGGTAGGTCAGTGGTAGGTCATTGGTAGGTCAGTGGTAGGTCATTGGTAGATCAGTGGTTGGTCAATGGTAGATCAGTGGTAGATCAGTGGTAGGTCAGTGGTAGGTCATTGGTTGGTCAATGGTAGATCAGTGGTAGGTCAGTGGTAGATCAGTGGTAGGTCAGTGGTAGATCAGTGGTTGGTCAATGGTAGATCAGTGGTAGATAAGTGGTAGGTCAGTGGTAGGTCAGTGGTAGATCAGTGGTAGATCAGTGGTAGGTCAGTGGTAGGTCATTGGTAGGTCAGTGGTAGGTCAGTGGTAGATCAGTGGTAGGTCAGTGGTAGATCAGTGGTAGGTCAGTGGTAGATCAGTGGTAGGTCAGTATTAGATCAGTGGTAGGTCAGTGGTAGGTCAGTGGTAGATCAGTGGTAGGTCAGTGGTAGATCAGTGATTGGTCAGTGGTAGATCAGTGGTAGGTCAGTGATTGGTCAGTGGTAGATCAGTGGTAGATCAGTGGTAGGTCAGTGGTAGATAAGTGGTAGGTCAGTGGTAGGTCAGTGGTAGATAAGTGATAAGTCAGTGGTAGATAAGTGGTAGGTCAGTGGTAGGTCAGTGGTAGATCAGTGGTAGGTCAGTGATTGGTCAGTGGTAGATCAGTGGTAGGTCAGTGGTAGATCAGTGGTAGGTCAGTGATTGGTCAGTGGTAGATCAGTGGTAGGTCAGTGGTAGGTCAGTGATTGGTCAGTGGTAGATCAGTGGTAGGTCAGTGGTAGATCAGTGGTAGATCAGTGGTAGATCAGTGGTAGGTCAGTGATTGGTCAGTGGTAGGTCAGTGGTTGTGCACACACACACACACACACAATCAGAGCGCCATTAAATACTGTATATAGATATATATGTATATATCATACTTACTGTCTATTTTCTCTCTCTCTCTATCTCTCTCTCTACCCCCCTCCCTCTCTCTCCCTCTCTCTACCCCCCCTCTCCTCTCTCTACCCCCCTCCCTCTCTCTACCCCCCCTCTCCTCTCTCTACCCCCCTCCCTCTCTCTCTACCCCCCCCTCTCTCTACCCCCCTCCCTCTCTCTCTACCCCCCCTCTCCTCTCTCTACCCCCCTCCCTCTCTCTCCTCTCTCCTCTCTCTCTCCCTCTCTCTACCCCCCTCCCTCTCTCCTCTCTCTACCCCCCTCCCTCTCTCTCCTCTCTCCTCTCTCTCTCCCTCTCTCTACCCCCCTCTCTCTCTCTCTAGTCTGACAGTAACACTAGTTTCCTGCGTGCTGCGAGGGCTGGGAACCTGGACAAGGTTCTGGAGTTCCTGAAAGACGGAGTTGACATCAGTACCTGTAACCAGGTAAGAACCGCTGGAGGTTGCTCTGGCAACGAACGGCTAGACACACAACCTTTTAGTCAGCAGCAGCATACCACCCTGCATCCCACTGATGGCTGGCCCCTGAAGCTAAGTAGGGTGGGTCCTGCTCGGTCCCTGGATGGGGGACCACCCTGCATCCCACTGATGGCTGGCCCCTGAAGCTAAGTAGGGTGGGTCCTGCTCGGTCCCTGGATGGGGGACCACCCTGCATCCCACTGATGGCTGGCCCCTGAAGCTAAGTAGGGTTGGTCCTGCTCGGTCCCTGGATGGGAGACCACCCTGTATCCCACTGATGTCTGGCCTCTGAAGCTAAGTAGGGTTGGTCCTGCTCGGTCCCTGGATGGGAGACTGGCCTGTATCCCACTGATGGCTGGCCTCTGAAGCTAAGCAGGGTCGGTCCTGGTCAGCCCCTGGATGGGAGACCACCCTGATTCCCACTGATGGCTGGCCTCTGAAGCTAGGCAGGGTCGGTCCCAGGATGGGAGACCAGATGCTGCTGGAAGTGGTGTTGGAGGGCCAGTAGGAGGCACTCTTTCTTCTGGTCTAAAGACGATGCCCCAGGGCAGTGTTTGGGATGCTGTTGTTTTGTTTGTCCACTCAGTGTAAAGAGAATTAACCCTAGTCAACAGTATATAACTATGGGTGCTAGTCAACAGTATATAACTATATAGGGAATGGGTGCTAGTCAACAGTATATAACTATATAGGGAATGGGTGCTAGTCAACAGTATATAACTATATAGGGAATGGGACCTAGTCAACAGTATATAACTATATAGGGAATGGGTGCTAGTCAACAGTAGATAACTATATAGGGAATGGGTGCTAGTCAACAGTATATAACTATATAGGGAATGGATGCTAGTCAACAGTATATAACTATATAGGGAATGGGACCTAGTCAACAGTATATAACTATATAGGGAATGGGACCTAGTCAACAGTATATAACTATATAGGGAATGGATGCTAGTCAACAGTATATAACTATATAGGGAATGGGTGCTAGTCAACAGTATATAACTATGGGAGCTAGTCAACAGTATATAACTATATAGGGAATGGGACCTAGTCAACAGTATATAACTATGGGTGCTAGTCAACAGTAGATAACTATGGGTGCTAGTCAACAGTATATAACTATATAGGGAATGGGTGCTAGTCAACAGTATATAACTATATAGGGAATGGGTGCTAGTCAACAGTATATAACTATATAGGGAATGGGTGCTAGTCAACAGTATATAACTATATAGGGAATGGGTGCTAGTCAACAGTATATAACTATATAGGGAATGGATGCTAGTCAACAGTATATAACTATATAGGGAATGGGACCTAGTCAACAGTATATAACTATATAGGGAATGGGTGCTAGTCAACAGTATATAACTATATAGGGAATGGGTGCTAGTCAACAGTATATAACTATATAGGGAATGGGTGCTAGTCAACAGTATATAACTATATAGGGAATGGGTGCTAGTCAACAGTATATAACTATATAGGGAATGGGTGCTAGTCAACAGTATATAACTATGGGTGCTAGTCAACAGTATATAACTATGGGTGCTAGTCAACAGTATATAACTATATAGGGAATGGGTGCTAGTCAACAGTATATAACTATATAGGGAATGGGTGCTAGTCAACAGTATATAACTACGGGTGCTAGTCAACAGTATATAACTATATAGGGAATGGATGCTAGTCAACAGTATATAACTATGGGTGCTAGTCAACAGTGTATAACTATATAGGGAATGGGTGCTAGTCAACAGTAGATAACTATGGGTGCTAGTCAACAGTATATAACTATATAGGGAATGGGACCTAGTCAACAGTATATAACTATGGGTGCTAGTCAACAGTAGATAACTATATAGGGAATGGATGCTAGTCAACAGTATATAACTATATAGGGAATGGGTGCTAGTCAACAGTATATAACTATGGGTGCCAGTCAACAGTATATAACTATATAGGGAGTGGGTGCTAGTCAACAGTATATTACTATATAGGGAATGGGTGCTAGTCAACAGTATATAACTATATAGGGAATGGGAGCTAGTCAACAGTATATAACTATATAGGGAATGGGTGCTAGTCAACAGTAGATAACTATGGGTGCTAGTCAACAGTGTATAACTATATAGGGAATGGGTGCTAGTCAACAGTAGATAACTATGGGTGCTAGTCAACAGTATATAACTATATAGGGAATGGATGCTAGTCAACAGTATATAACTATATAGGGAATGGGTGCTAGTCAACAGTATATAACTATATAGGGAATGGGTGCTAGTCAACAGTATATAACTATATAGGGAATGGGTGCTAGTCAACAGTATATAACTATGGGTGCTAGTCAACAGTGTATAACTATATAGGGAATGGGACCTAGTCAACAGTATATAACTATGGGTGCTAGTCAACAGTAGATAACTATATAGGGAATGGGTGCTAGTCAACAGTATATAACTATATAGGGAATGGGTGCTAGTCAACAGTATATAACTATATAGGGAATGGGTGCTAGTCAACAGTATATAACTATATAGGGAATGGGACCTAGTCAACAGTATATAACTATGGGTGCTAGTCAACAGTATATAACTATATAGGGAATGGGTGCTAGTCAACAGTATATAACTATATAGGGAATAGGTGCTAGTCAACAGTATATAACTATATAGGGAATGGGTGCTAGTCAACAGTATATAACTATATAGGGAATAGGTGCTAGTCAACAGTATATAACTATATAGGGAATGGGTGCTAGTCAACAGTATATAACTATATAGGGAATAGGTGCTAGTCAACAGTATATAACTATATAGGGAATGGGTGCTAGTCAACAGTGTATAACTATATAGGGAATGGGACCTAGTCAACAGTATATAACTATATAGGGAATGGGACCTAGTCAACAGTATATAACTATGGGTGCTAGTCAACAGTATATAACTATTTAGGGAATGGGACCTAGTCAACAGTATATAACTATATAGGGAATGGGACCTAGTCAACAGTATATAACTATATAGGGAATGGGACCTAGTCAACAGTATATAACTATATAGGGAATGGGTGCTAGTCAACAGTATATAACTATGGGTGCTAGTCAACAGTATATAACTATATAGGGAATGGGAGCTAGTCAACAGTATATAACTATATAGGGAATGGGTGCTAGTCAACAGTATATAACTATATAGGGAATGGGTGCTAGTCAACAGTATATAACTATATAGGGAATAGGTGCTAGTCAACAGTATATAACTATATAGGGAATGGGTGCTAGTCAACAGTAGATAACTATGGGTGCTAGTCAACAGTATATAACTATATAGGGAATGGGTGCTAGTCAACAGTATATAACTATGGGTGCTAGTCAACAGTATATAACTATATAGGGAATGGGAGCTAGTCAACAGTATATAACTATATAGGGAATGGGTGCTAGTCAACAGTATATAACTATATAGGGAATGGATGCTAGTCAACAGTAGATAACTATGGATGCTAGTCAACAGTATATAACTATATAGGGAATGGGTGCTAGTCAACAGTAGATAACTATGGATGCTAGTCAACAGTATATAACTATATAGGGAATGGATGCTAGTCAACAGTATATAACTATGGGTGCTAGTCAACAGTATATAACTATGGGTGCCAGTCAACAGTATATAACTATATAGGGAATGGGTGCTAGTCAACAGTATATAACTATATAGGGAATGGGTGCTAGTCAACAGTATATAACTATGGGTGCTAGTCAACAGTATATAACTATATAGGGAATGGGTGCTAGTCAACAGTATATAACTATATAGGGAATGGGTGCTAGTCAACAGTATATAACTATATAGGGAATGGGTGCTAGTCAACAGTATATAACTATGGGTGCTAGTCAACAGTATATAACTATGGGTGCTAGTCAACAGTATATAACTATATAGGGAATGGATGCTAGTCAACAGTATATAACTATGGGTGCTAGTCAACAGTATATAACTATATAGGGAATGGGTGCTAGTCAACAGTATATAACTATATAGGGAATGGGTGCTAGTCAACAGTATATAACTATGGGTGCTAGTCAACAGTATATAACTATGGGTGCTAGTCAACAGTATATTACTATATAGGGAATGGATGCTAGTCAACAGTATATAACTATATAGGGAATGGGTGCTAGTCAACAGTATATAACTATATAGGGAATGGGTGCTAGTCAACAGTATATAACTATATAGGGAATGGGTGCTAGTCAACAGTATATAACTATATAGGGAATGGATGCTAGTCAACAGTATATAACTATATAGGGAATGGGTGCTAGTCAACAGTATATAACTATGGGTGCTAGTCAACAGTATATAACTATGGGTGCTAGTCAACAGTATATAACTATATAGGGAATGGATGCTAGTCAACAGTATATAACTATGGGTGCTAGTCAACAGTATATAACTATATAGGGAATGGGTGCTAGTCAACAGTATATAACTATATAGGGAATGGGTGCTAGTCAACAGTATATAACTATGGGTGCTAGTCAACAGTATATAACTATGGGTGCTAGTCAACAGTATATTACTATATAGGGAATGGATGCTAGTCAACAGTATATAACTATATAGGGAATGGGTGCTAGTCAACAGTATATAACTATGGGTGCTAGTCAACAGTATATAACTATGGGTGCTAGTCAACAGTATATAACTATATAGGGAATGGGTGCTAGTCAACAGTATATAACTATATAGGGAATGGGTGCTAGTCAACAGTATATAACTATATAGGGAATGGGTGCTAGTCAACAGTATATAACTATGGGTGCTAGTCAACAGTATATAACTATGGGTGCTAGTCAACAGTATATAACTATATAGGGAATGGATGCTAGTCAACAGTATATAACTATGGGTGCTAGTCAACAGTATATAACTATATAGGGAATGGGTGCTAGTCAACAGTATATAACTATATAGGGAATGGGTGCTAGTCAACAGTATATAACTATGGGTGCTAGTCAACAGTATATAACTATGGGTGCTAGTCAACAGTATATTACTATATAGGGAATGGATGCTAGTCAACAGTATATAACTATATAGGGAATGGGTGCTAGTCAACAGTATATAACTATGGGTGCTAGTCAACAGTATATAACTATGGGTGCTAGTCAACAGTATATAACTATGGGTGCTAGTCAACAGTTTATAACTATGGGTGCTAGTCAACAGTATATAACTATGGGTGCTAGTCAACAGTATATAACTATATAGGGAATGGGTGCTAGTCAACAGTATATAACTATATAGGGAATGGGTGCTAGTCAACAGTATATAACTATGGGTGCTAGTCAACAGTATATAACTATATAGGGAATGGGTGCTAGTCAACAGTATATAACTATATAGGGAATGGGACCTAGTCAACAGTATATAACTATATAGGGAATGGGTGCTAGTCAACAGTAGATAACTATATAGGGAATGGGTGCTAGTCAACAGTATATAACTATATAGGGAATGGATGCTAGTCAACAGTATATAACTATATAGGGAATGGGACCTAGTCAACAGTATATAACTATATAGGGAATGGGACCTAGTCAACAGTATATAACTATATAGGGAATGGATGCTAGTCAACAGTATATAACTATATAGGGAATGGGTGCTAGTCAACAGTATATAACTATGGGAGCTAGTCAACAGTATATAACTATATAGGGAATGGGACCTAGTCAACAGTATATAACTATGGGTGCTAGTCAACAGTATATAACTATGGGTGCTAGTCAACAGTATATAACTATATAGGGAATGGGTGCTAGTCAACAGTATATAACTATATAGGGAATGGGTGCTAGTCAACAGTATATAACTATATAGGGAATGGGTGCTAGTCAACAGTATATAACTATATAGGGAATGGGTGCTAGTCAACAGTATATAACTATATAGGGAATGGGTGCTAGTCAACAGTATATAACTATGGGTGCTAGTCAACAGTATATAACTATGGGTGCTAGTCAACAGTATATAACTATATAGGGAATGGGTGCTAGTCAACAGTATATAACTATATAGGGAATGGGTGCTAGTCAACAGTATATAACTACGGGTGCTAGTCAACAGTATATAACTATATAGGGAATGGATGCTAGTCAACAGTATATAACTATGGGTGCTAGTCAACAGTGTATAACTATATAGGGAATGGGTGCTAGTCAACAGTAGATACCTATGGGTGCTAGTCAACAGTATATAACTATATAGGGAATGGGACCTAGTCAACAGTATATAACTATGGGTGCTAGTCAACAGTAGATAACTATATAGGGAATGGATGCTAGTCAACAGTATATAACTATATAGGGAATGGGTGCTAGTCAACAGTATATAACTATGGGTGCCAGTCAACAGTATATAACTATATAGGGAGTGGGTGCTAGTCAACAGTATATTACTATATAGGGAATGGGTGCTAGTCAACAGTATATAACTATATAGGGAATGGGAGCTAGTCAACAGTATATAACTATATAGGGAATGGGTGCTAGTCAACAGTAGATAACTATGGGTGCTAGTCAACAGTATATAACTATATAGGGAATGGATGCTAGTCAACAGTATATAACTATATAGGGAATGGGTGCTAGTCAACAGTATATAACTATATAGGGAATGAGTGCTAGTCAACAGTATATAACTATATAGGGAATGGGTGCTAATCAACAGTATATAACTATATAGGGAATGGATGCTAGTCAACAGTATATAACTATGGGTGCTAGTCAACAGTGTATAACTATATAGGGAATGGGTGCTAGTCAACAGTATATAACTATATAGGGAATGGGACCTAGTCAACAGTATATAACTATGGGTGCTAGTCAACAGTAGATAACTATATAGGGAATGGGTGCTAGTCAACAGTATATAACTATATAGGGAATAGGTGCTAGTCAACAGTATATAACTATATAGGGAATGGGTGCTAGTCAACAGTATATAACTATATAGGGAATAGGTGCTAGTCAACAGTATATAACTATATAGGGAATGGGTGCTAGTCAACAGTATATAACTATATAGGGAATAGGTGCTAGTCAACAGTATATAACTATATAGGGAATGGGTGCTAGTCAACAGTAGATAACTATGGGTGCTAGTCAACAGTATATAACTATATAGGGAATGGGTGCTAGTCAACAGTAGATAACTATGGGTGCTAGTCAACAGTATATAACTATATAGGGAATGGGAGCTAGTCAACAGTATATAACTATATAGGGAATGGGTGCTAGTCAACAGTATATAACTATATAGGGAATGGATGCTAGTCAACAGTAGATAACTATGGATGCTAGTCAACAGTATATAACTATATAGGGAATGGGTGCTAGTCAACAGTAGATAACTATGGATGCTAGTCAACAGTATATAACTATATAGGGAATGGATGCTAGTCAACAGTATATAACTATGGGTGCTAGTCAACAGTATATAACTATGGGTGCCAGTCAACAGTATATAACTATATAGGGAATGGGTGCTAGTCAACAGTATATAACTATATAGGGAATGGGTGCTAGTCAACAGTATATAACTATGGGTGCTAGTCAACAGTATATAACTATATAGGGAATGGGTGCTAGTCAACAGTATATAACTATATAGGGAATGGGTGCTAGTCAACAGTATATAACTATATAGGGAATGGGTGCTAGTCAACAGTATATAACTATGGGTGCTAGTCAACAGTATATAACTATGGGTGCTAGTCAACAGTATATAACTATATAGGGAATGGATGCTAGTCAACAGTATATAACTATGGGTGCTAGTCAACAGTATATAAATATATAGGGAATGGGTGCTAGTCAACAGTATATAACTATATAGGGAATGGGTGCTAGTCAACAGTATATAACTATGGGTGCTAGTCAACAGTATATAACTATGGGTGCTAGTCAACAGTATATTACTATATAGGGAATGGATGCTAGTCAACAGTATATAACTATATAGGGAATGGGTGCTAGTCAACAGTATATAACTATATAGGGAATGGGTGCTAGTCAACAGTATATAACTATATAGGGAATGGGTGCTAGTCAACAGTATATAACTATATAGGGAATGGATGCTAGTCAACAGTATATAACTATATAGGGAATGGGTGCTAGTCAACAGTATATAACTATGGGTGCTAGTCAACAGGATATAACTATGGGTGCTAGTCAACAGTATATAACTATGGGTGCTAGTCAACAGTTTATAACTATGGGTGCTAGTCAACAGTATATAACTATGGGTGCTAGTCAACAGTATATTACTATATAGGGAATGGATGCTAGTCAACAGTATATAACTATATAGGGAATGGGTGCTAGTCAACAGTATATAACTATATAGGGAATGGGTGCTAGTCAACAGTATATAACTATATAGGGAATGGGTGCTAGTCAACAGTATATAACTATGGGTGCTAGTCAACAGTATATAACTATATAGGGAATGGGTGCTAGTCAACAGTATATAACTATATAGGGAATGGGTGCTAGTCAACAGTATATAACTATGGGTGCTAGTCAACAGTTAATAACTATGGGTGCTAGTCAACAATATATAACTATGGGTGCTAGTCAACAGTATATAACTATGGGTGCTAGTCAACAGTTTATAACTATGGGTGCTAGTCAACAGTTTATAACTATGGGTGCTAGTCAACAGTATATAACTATGGGTGCTAGTCAACAGTATATAACTATATAGGGAATGGGTGCTAGTCAACAGTATATAACTATATAGGGAATGGGTGCTAGTCAACAGTATATAACTATATAGGGAATGGGTGCTAGTCAACAGTATATAACTATATAGGGAATGGGAGCTATTCAACAGTATATAACTATATAGGGAATGGGTGCTAGTCAACAGTATATAACTATGGGTGCTAGTCAACAGTATATAACTATGGGTGCCAGTCAACAGTATATAACTATATAGGGAATGGGTGCTAGTCAACAGTATATAACTATATAGGGAATGGGTGCTAGTCAACAGTATATAACTATGGGTGCTAGTCAACAGTATATAACTATATAGGGAATGGGTGCTAGTCAACAGTATATAACTATGGGTGCTAGTCAACAGTATATAACTATGGGTGCCAGTCAACAGTATATAACTATATAGGGAATGGGTGCTAGTCAACAGTATATAACTATATAGGGAATGGGTGCTAGTCAACAGTATATAACTATGGGTGCTAGTCAACAGTATATAACTATATAGGGAATGGGTGCTAGTCAACAGTATATAACTATATAGGGAATGGGTGCTAGTCAACAGTATATAACTATATAGGGAATGGGTGCTAGTCAACAGTATATAACTATGGGTGCTAGTCAACAGTATATAACTATGGGTGCTAGTCAACAGTATATAACTATATAGGGAATGGATGCTAGTCAACAGTATATAACTATGGGTGCTAGTCAACAGTATATAAATATATAGGGAATGGGTGCTAGTCAACAGTATATAACTATATAGGGAATGGGTGCTAGTCAACAGTATATAACTATGGGTGCTAGTCAACAGTATATAACTATGGGTGCTAGTCAACAGTATATTACTATATAGGGAATGGATGCTAGTCAACAGTATATAACTATATAGGGAATGGGTGCTAGTCAACAGTATATAACTATATAGGGAATGGGTGCTAGTCAACAGTATATAACTATATAGGGAATGGGTGCTAGTCAACAGTATATAACTATATAGGGAATGGATGCTAGTCAACAGTATATAACTATATAGGGAATGGGTGCTAGTCAACAGTATATAACTATGGGTGCTAGTCAACAGGATATAACTATGGGTGCTAGTCAACAGTATATAACTATGGGTGCTAGTCAACAGTTTATAACTATGGGTGCTAGTCAACAGTATATAACTATGGGTGCTAGTCAACAGTATATTACTATATAGGGAATGGATGCTAGTCAACAGTATATAACTATATAGGGAATGGGTGCTAGTCAACAGTATATAACTATATAGGGAATGGGTGCTAGTCAACAGTATATAACTATATAGGGAATGGGTGCTAGTCAACAGTATATAACTATGGGTGCTAGTCAACAGTATATAACTATATAGGGAATGGGTGCTAGTCAACAGTATATAACTATATAGGGAATGGGTGCTAGTCAACAGTATATAACTATGGGTGCTAGTCAACAGTTAATAACTATGGGTGCTAGTCAACAATATATAACTATGGGTGCTAGTCAACAGTATATAACTATGGGTGCTAGTCAACAGTTTATAACTATGGGTGCTAGTCAACAGTTTATAACTATGGGTGCTAGTCAACAGTATATAACTATGGGTGCTAGTCAACAGTATATAACTATATAGGGAATGGGTGCTAGTCAACAGTATATAACTATATAGGGAATGGGTGCTAGTCAACAGTATATAACTATATAGGGAATGGGTGCTAGTCAACAGTATATAACTATATAGGGAATGGGAGCTATTCAACAGTATATAACTATATAGGGAATGGGTGCTAGTCAACAGTATATAACTATGGGTGCTAGTCAACAGTATATAACTATATAGGGAATGGGTGCTAGTCAACAGTATATAACTATGGGTGCTAGTCAACAGTATATAACTATATAGGGAATGGGTGCTAGTCAACAGTATATAACTATATAGGGAATGGGACCTAGTCAACAGTATATAACTATGGGTGCTAGTCAACAGTATATAACTATGGGTGCTAGTCAACAGTATATAACTATATAGGGAATGGGTGCTAGTCAACAGTATATAACTATATAGGGAATGGGTGCTAGTCAACAGTATATAACTATATAGGGAATGGGTGCTAGTCAACAGTATATAACTATATAGGGAATGGGTGCTAGTCAACAGTATATAACTATATAGGGAATGGGTGCTAGTCAACAGTATATAACTATGGGTGCTAGTCAACAGTATATAACTATGGGTGCTAGTCAACAGTATATAACTATATAGGGAATGGGTGCTAGTCAACAGTATATAACTATATAGGGAATGGGTGCTAGTCAACAGTATATAACTACGGGTGCTAGTCAACAGTATATAACTATATAGGGAATGGATGCTAGTCAACAGTATATAACTATGGGTGCTAGTCAACAGTGTATAACTATATAGGGAATGGGTGCTAGTCAACAGTAGATACCTATGGGTGCTAGTCAACAGTATATAACTATATAGGGAATGGGACCTAGTCAACAGTATATAACTATGGGTGCTAGTCAACAGTAGATAACTATATAGGGAATGGATGCTAGTCAACAGTATATAACTATATAGGGAATGGGTGCTAGTCAACAGTATATAACTATGGGTGCCAGTCAACAGTATATAACTATATAGGGAGTGGGTGCTAGTCAACAGTATATTACTATATAGGGAATGGGTGCTAGTCAACAGTATATAACTATATAGGGAATGGGAGCTAGTCAACAGTATATAACTATATAGGGAATGGGTGCTAGTCAACAGTAGATAACTATGGGTGCTAGTCAACAGTATATAACTATATAGGGAATGGATGCTAGTCAACAGTATATAACTATATAGGGAATGGGTGCTAGTCAACAGTATATAACTATATAGGGAATGAGTGCTAGTCAACAGTATATAACTATATAGGGAATGGGTGCTAATCAACAGTATATAACTATATAGGGAATGGATGCTAGTCAACAGTATATAACTATGGGTGCTAGTCAACAGTGTATAACTATATAGGGAATGGGTGCTAGTCAACAGTATATAACTATATAGGGAATGGGACCTAGTCAACAGTATATAACTATGGGTGCTAGTCAACAGTAGATAACTATATAGGGAATGGGTGCTAGTCAACAGTATATAACTATATAGGGAATAGGTGCTAGTCAACAGTATATAACTATATAGGGAATGGGTGCTAGTCAACAGTATATAACTATATAGGGAATAGGTGCTAGTCAACAGTATATAACTATATAGGGAATGGGTGCTAGTCAACAGTATATAACTATATAGGGAATAGGTGCTAGTCAACAGTATATAACTATATAGGGAATGGGTGCTAGTCAACAGTAGATAACTATGGGTGCTAGTCAACAGTATATAACTATATAGGGAATGGGTGCTAGTCAACAGTAGATAACTATGGGTGCTAGTCAACAGTATATAACTATATAGGGAATGGGAGCTAGTCAACAGTATATAACTATATAGGGAATGGGTGCTAGTCAACAGTATATAACTATATAGGGAATGGATGCTAGTCAACAGTAGATAACTATGGATGCTAGTCAACAGTATATAACTATATAGGGAATGGGTGCTAGTCAACAGTAGATAACTATGGATGCTAGTCAACAGTATATAACTATATAGGGAATGGATGCTAGTCAACAGTATATAACTATGGGTGCTAGTCAACAGTATATAACTATGGGTGCCAGTCAACAGTATATAACTATATAGGGAATGGGTGCTAGTCAACAGTATATAACTATATAGGGAATGGGTGCTAGTCAACAGTATATAACTATGGGTGCTAGTCAACAGTATATAACTATATAGGGAATGGGTGCTAGTCAACAGTATATAACTATATAGGGAATGGGTGCTAGTCAACAGTATATAACTATATAGGGAATGGGTGCTAGTCAACAGTATATAACTATGGGTGCTAGTCAACAGTATATAACTATGGGTGCTAGTCAACAGTATATAACTATATAGGGAATGGATGCTAGTCAACAGTATATAACTATGGGTGCTAGTCAACAGTATATAAATATATAGGGAATGGGTGCTAGTCAACAGTATATAACTATATAGGGAATGGGTGCTAGTCAACAGTATATAACTATGGGTGCTAGTCAACAGTATATAACTATGGGTGCTAGTCAACAGTATATTACTATATAGGGAATGGATGCTAGTCAACAGTATATAACTATATAGGGAATGGGTGCTAGTCAACAGTATATAACTATATAGGGAATGGGTGCTAGTCAACAGTATATAACTATATAGGGAATGGGTGCTAGTCAACAGTATATAACTATATAGGGAATGGATGCTAGTCAACAGTATATAACTATATAGGGAATGGGTGCTAGTCAACAGTATATAACTATGGGTGCTAGTCAACAGGATATAACTATGGGTGCTAGTCAACAGTATATAACTATGGGTGCTAGTCAACAGTTTATAACTATGGGTGCTAGTCAACAGTATATAACTATGGGTGCTAGTCAACAGTATATTACTATATAGGGAATGGATGCTAGTCAACAGTATATAACTATATAGGGAATGGGTGCTAGTCAACAGTATATAACTATATAGGGAATGGGTGCTAGTCAACAGTATATAACTATATAGGGAATGGGTGCTAGTCAACAGTATATAACTATGGGTGCTAGTCAACAGTATATAACTATATAGGGAATGGGTGCTAGTCAACAGTATATAACTATATAGGGAATGGGTGCTAGTCAACAGTATATAACTATGGGTGCTAGTCAACAGTTAATAACTATGGGTGCTAGTCAACAATATATAACTATGGGTGCTAGTCAACAGTATATAACTATGGGTGCTAGTCAACAGTTTATAACTATGGGTGCTAGTCAACAGTTTATAACTATGGGTGCTAGTCAACAGTATATAACTATGGGTGCTAGTCAACAGTATATAACTATATAGGGAATGGGTGCTAGTCAACAGTATATAACTATATAGGGAATGGGTGCTAGTCAACAGTATATAACTATATAGGGAATGGGTGCTAGTCAACAGTATATAACTATATAGGGAATGGGAGCTATTCAACAGTATATAACTATATAGGGAATGGGTGCTAGTCAACAGTATATAACTATGGGTGCTAGTCAACAGTATATAACTATATAGGGAATGGGTGCTAGTCAACAGTATATAACTATGGGTGCTAGTCAACAGTATATAACTATATAGGGAATGGGTGCTAGTCAACAGTATATAACTATATAGGGAATGGGTGCTAGTCAACAGTATATAACTATGGGTGCTAGTCAACAGTATATACCTGGACACTTCCCAGGATACGGAGGGGAGCCAATAGGAAGGGAGGTTGAGTTAGTTGAATTATGTAGTCCACCTGTGTGTGTGTGTGTGTGTGTGTGTGTGTGTGTGTGTGTGTGTGTGTGTGTGTGTGTGTGTGTGTGTCTGTGTGTGTGTGTGTGTGTCCAGTCCCTGTGTTATGTAATAGACTTAATATTTCAGCTCACATGTCATTTGGTCTTTAAAAGCCTCTGTGTCGTAAGTTAAACACACACACACACACACACACACACACACACACACACACACACACACACACACACACACACACACACACACACACACACACACACACACACACACACACACACACACACACACGCACACACACACACACACACACACAGCGTCTGTTTCGTGAGTTATTCAGTTAGGTCATAAGTCATAGGTTTATTAATATGTTTTATATAATATAAATAAACAACGGAACAGGGTGGTTTAGACCACAGGCCATAGGGTAGTAGTGTAGTGTATAGGGGACAGGGTGGTTTAGACCACGGCCCATAGGGTAGTAGTGTAGTGTATAGGGGACAGGGTGGTTTAGACCACAGCCCATAGGGTAGTAGTGTAGTGTATAGGGGACAGGGTGGTTTAGACCACAGCCCATAGGGTAGTAGTGTAGTGTATAGGGGACAGAGTGGTTTAGACCACAGCCCATAGGGTAGTAGTGTAGTGTATAGGGGACAGGGTGGTTTAGACCACAGGCCATAGGGTAGTAGTGTAGTGTATAGGGGACAGGGTGGGTTAGACCACAGCCCATAGGATAGTAATGTAGTGTATAGGGGACAGGGTGGTTTAGACCACAGGCCATAGGGTAGTAGTGTAGTGTAGTGTATAGGGAACAGGGTGGTTTAGACCACAGCCCATAGGCTAGTAGTGTAGTGTATAGGGGACAGGGTGGTTTAGACCACAGCCCATAGGGTAGTAGTGTAGTGTATAGGGGACAGGGTGGTTTAGACCACAGCCCATAGGGTAGTAGTGTAGTGTATAGGGGACAGGGTGGTTCAGACCACAGCCCATAGGGTAGTAGTGTAGTGTATAGGGGACAGGGTGGTTTAGACCACAGCCCATAGGGTAGTAGTGTAGTGTAGTGTATAGGGGACAGGGTGGTTTAGACCACAGCCCATAGGGTAGTAGTGTAGTGTAGTGTATAGGGGACAGGGTGGTTTAGACCACAGCCCATAGGGTAGTAGTGTAGTGTATAGGGGACAGGGTGGTTTAGACCACAGCCCATAGGGTAGTAGTGTAGTGTAGTCTATAGGGGACAGGGTGGTTTAGACCACAGCCCATAGGGTAGTAGTG
Source organism: Oncorhynchus clarkii lewisi (assembly GCF_045791955.1). Lineage (NCBI taxonomy): Eukaryota > Metazoa > Chordata > Actinopteri > Salmoniformes > Salmonidae > Oncorhynchus > Oncorhynchus clarkii. The sequence continues at coordinate 482,594 of NW_027257951.1, forward strand.
TAGTGTATAGGGGACAGGGTGGTTTAGACCACAGCCCATAGGGTAGTAGTGTAGTGTATAGGGGACAGGGTGGTTCAGACCACAGCCCATAGGGTAGTAGTGTAGTGTATAGGGGACAGGGTGGTTTAGACCAGAGCCCATAGGGTAGTAGTGTAGTGTATAGGGGACAGGGTGGTTTAGACCACAGCCCATAGGGTAGTAGTGTAGTGTAGTCTATAGGGGACAGGGTGGTTTAGACCACAGCCCATAGGGTAGTAGTGTAGTGTATAGGGGACAGGGTGGTTTAGACCACAGGCCATAGGGTAGTAGTGTAGTGTATAGGGGACAGGGTGGTTTAGACCACAGCCCATAGGGTAGTAGTGTAGTCTATAGGGGACAGGGTGGTTTAGACCACAGCCCATAGGGTAGTAGTGTAGTGAATAGGGGACAGGGGGGTTTAGACCACAGCCCATAGGGTAGTAGTGTAGTGAATAGGGGACAGGGTGGCTTAGACCACGGCCCATAGGGTAGTAGTGTAGTGTAGTGTATAGGGGACAGGGTGGTTTAGACCACAGCCCATAGGGTAGTAGTGTAGTGTATAGGGAACAGGGTGGTTTAGACCACAGCCCATAGGGTAGTAGTGTAGTGTAGTGTATAGGGGACAGGGTGGTTTAGACCACGGCCCATAGGGTAGTAGTGTAGTGTATAGGGAACAGGGTGGTTTAGACCACGGCCCATAGGGTAGTAGTGTAGTGTATAGGGGACATGGCGGTTTAGACCACGGCCCATAGGGTAGTAGTGTAGTGTATAGGGGACAGGGCGGTTTAGACCACAGCCCATAGGGTAGTAGTGTAGTGTATAGGGGACAGGGTGGTTTAGACCACAGGCCATAGGGTAGTAGTGTAGTGTAGTGTATAGGGGACAGGGTGGTTTAGACCACAGCCCATAGGGTAGTAGTGTGGTGTATAGGGGACAGGGTGGTTTAGACCACAGGCCATAGGGTAGTAGTGTAGTGTATAGGGGACAGGGTGGTTTAGACCACAGACCATAGGGTAGTAGTGTAGTGTATAGGGGACAGGGTGGTTTAGACCACAGGCCATAGGGTAGTAGTGTAGTGTAGTGTATAGGGGACAGGGTGGTTTAGACCACAGCCCATAGGGTAGTAGTGTAGTGTATAGGGGACAGGGTGGTTTAGACCACAGGCCATAGGGTAGTAGTGTAGTGTATAGGGGACAGGGTGGGTTAGACCACAGCCCATAGGATAGTAATGTAGTGTATAGGGGACAGGGTGGTTTAGACCACAGGCCATAGGGTAGTAGTGTAGTGTAGTGTATAGGGAACAGGGTGGTTTAGACCACAGCCCATAGGGTAGTAGTGTAGTGTATAGGGGACAGGGTGGTTTAGACCACAGCCCATAGGGTAGTAGTGTAGTGTAGTGTATAGGGGACAGGGTGGTTTAGACCACAACCCATAGGGTAGTAGTGTAGTGTAGTGTATAAGGGACAGGGTGGTTTAGACCACAGCCCATAGGGTAGTAGTGTAGTGTATAGGGGACAGGGTGGTTTAGACCACAGGCCATAGAGTATTAGTGTAGTGTAGTGTATAGGGGACAGGGTGGGTTAGACCACAGCCCATAGGATAGTAATGTAGTGTATAGGGGACAGGTTGGTTTAGACCACAGTCCATAGGGTAGTAGTGTAGTGTATAGGGGGCAGGGTGGTTTAGACCACAGTCCATAGGGTAGTAGTGTAGTGTATAGGGGACAGGGTGGTTTAGACCACAGGCCATAGGGTAGTAGTGTAGTGTAGTGTATAGGGGACAGGGTGATTTAGACCACAGCCCATAGAGTAGTAGTGTAGTGTAGTGTATAGGGGACAGGGTGGTTTAGACCACAGGCCATAGGGTAGTAGTGTAGTGTATAGGGGACAGGGTGGTTTAGACCACAGCCCATAGGGTAGTAGTGTAGTGTATAGGGGACAGGGTGGTTTAGACCACAGGCCATAGGGTAGTAGTGTAGTGTAGTGTATAGGGGACAGGGTGGTTTAGACCACAGGCCATAGGGTAGTAGTGTAGTGTAGTGTATAGGGAACAGGGTGGTTTAGACCACAGCCCATAGGGTAGTAGTGTAGTGTATAGGGGACAGGGTGGTTTAGACCACAGCCCATAGGGTAGTAGTGTAGTGTATAGGGGACAGGGTGGTTTAGACCACAGGCCATAGAGTATTAGTGTAGTGTAGTGTATAGGGGACAGGGTGGGTTAGACCACAGCCCATAGGATAGTAATGTAGTGTATAGGGGACAGGGTGGTTTAGACCACAGTCCATAGGGTAGTAGTGTAGTGTATAGGGGACAGGGTGGTTTAGACCACAGCCCATAGGGTAGTAGTGTAGTGTATAGGGGACAGGGTGGTTTAGACCACAGCCCTCTTA
>NW_027257951.1:490000-507500 GCF_045791955.1 Oncorhynchus clarkii lewisi
TGACTGGTATATATGAACTACCTCTGGTCCATGTAACACATCTAATGACTGGTATATATGAACTACCTCTGGTCCATGTAACACATCTAATGACTGGTCTATATTAACTACCTCTGGTCCATGTAACACATCTAATGACTGGTCTATATGAACTACCTCTGGTCCATGTAACACATCTAATGACTGGTCTATATGAACTACCTCTAGTCTATATAACACATCTAATGACTGGTATATATGAACTACCTCTGGTCTATATGAACTACCTCTGGTATATATTGGTATATATGAACTACCTCTGGTCTATATGAACTACCTCTAGTCTATATAACACATCTAATGACTGGTATATATGAACTACCTCTGGTCCATGTACAGTAACTCTAGTCCATGCCTCCGTCACCTGTCTCTTTTATCATTGATATTAGTGACAGAGTAGTCCTCAACGAATGTGTGTGTGGCTGCTGTCCAATCTAAAGGCCATGTGAATGTTGTTTATCTCAAACACCAATCCTTGATCATGGGATTCAGGACACAATTACTACAGACATAGTCCCAAACGCAGTGCCCTACTTTTAACCAGGCCTATGTCACCCTGTTCCCTACGTAGTGCCCTACTTTTGACAAGGGCCTATGGCAACCTATTCCCTATGTAATGCCCTACTTTAGACATGTGCCTATAGGTCACTATGTAGGGAACAAGGTGCCATGTAACCATTACCAGACACATGATCAAGACTTCAGGTGGAGAGAGACAAAGAGAGAGAGAGACAGAGAGAGAGAGAGACAGAGAGAGAGAGAAAGAGGGAGATAGAAAGAGAGACAGAGAGACAGAGAGAAAGAGAGAGACAAAGAGAGAGAGACAGAGATATTTTAGAGAGAGACAGAGAGAGAGACAGAGAGAGAGAGGCAGAGAGAGAGAGACAGGGAGAGAGAGACAGAGCGAGAGAGACAAAGAGAGAGAGACAGAGAGAGAGAGAGAGACAAAGAGAGCGAGAGAGAGAGAGAGGGAGAGAGACAGAGAGAGAGACAAAGGGAGAGAGAGAGCGACAGAGACAACGAGAGAGACAGAGACAATGAGAGAGAGAGAGAGAGAGACAGAGAGAGAGAGAGAGAGACAAAGAGAGAGAGGGAGAGAGACAGAGAGAGAGAGAGAGAGAGAGAGAGAGAGAGACAGAGAGAGAGAGAGAGAGACAAAGAGAGAGAGGGAGAGAGACAGAGAGAGAGACAGAGACAAAGAGAGAGAGAGAGACAAATAGGGAGAGAGAGGGAGAGAGAGAGACAGAGAGAGAGAGACGGAGAGAGAGAGAGAGATGGAGAGAGAGAGACAGAGAGAGATTGAGAGAGAGAGAAAGAGAGAGAGAGACAGAGAGCGAGAGAGAGAGTGAGACAGAGTGAGACAGAGAGTGAGATAGAGAGTGAGACAGAGAGAGAGAGAGAGAGAGAGAGAGAGAGAGAGAGAGAGAGAGAGACAGAGACAGAGAGATACAGAGAGAGTATGCCAGCCAAGCCACTCACTCTGCCCAGCAGTACGACCAGGGTGTTTACGTTATGTTTCATCATACCTTGAATGAGACGTATTTGTGTCCTGGATAAACAACATGTTGCTATGCCAACCATAACCCTCCAGAATGACCCTCCAGACCTCCAGTACTAACCAGACTGACCCTCCAGGCCTTCAGTACTAACCAGACTGACTCTTCAGTACTAACCAGACTCACCTGCCAGACCTCCTGTACTAACCAGACTGACCCTCCAGTACTAACCAGACTGGCCCTCCAGTACTAACCAGACTGACCCTCCAGTACTAACCAGACTGACCCTCCAGACCTCCAGTACTAACCAGACTGACCCTCCAGTACTAACCAGACTGACCCTCCAGTACTAACCAGACTGGCCCTCCAGACCTCCAGTACTAACCAGACTGACCCTCCAGTACTAACTAGACTGGCCCTCCAGTACTAACCAGACTGACCCTCCAGTACTAACCAGACTGACCCTCCAGACCTCCAGTACTAACCAGACTGACCCTCCAGACCTCCAGTACTAACCAGACTGACCCTCAAGACCTCCAGTACTAACCAGACTGACCCTCAATACCTCCAGTACTAACCAGACTGACCCTCAATACCTCCAGTACTAACCAGACTGACCCTCCAGTACTAACCAGACTGACCCTCCAGTACTAACCAGACTGACCCTCCAGTACTAACCAGACTGACCCTCCAGAGCTCCAGTACTAACCAGACTGACCCTCCAGTACTAACCAGACTGACCCTCCAGACATCCAGTACTAACCAGACTGACCCTACAGTACTAACCAGACTGACCCTCCAGACCTCCAGTACTAACCAGACTGACCCTCCAGTACTAACCAGACTTACCCTCCAGACCTACAGAACTAACCAGAATGTGATGAATGGTCCTGATGTAATCTCCATAGTGATGCATGATCATTATTTAATCTCCATAGTGATGAATGATCATGATTTAATCTCCATAGTGATGAATGGTCCTGATGTAATCTCCATAGTGATGAATGGTCCTGATGTAATCTCCATAGTGATGAATGGTCCTGATGTAATCTCCATAGTGATGAATGGTCCTGATGTAATCTCCATAGTGATGAATGGTCCTGATGTAATCTCCATAGTGATGAATGATCATTATTTAATCTCCATAGTGATGAATGGTCCTGATGTAATCTCCATAGTGATGAATGATCATTATTTAATCTCCATAGTGATGAATGATCATGGTGTAATCTCCATAGTGATTAATGATCATGATGTGATCTCCATAGTGATGAATGATATTTTATCCAAACTAGCGGTTTTGTCTAATGGTCAGTGATTCATTTCATTCTTATCCCTATTCAGGCAATGACAGGCTTTGTGTGTCTCTGTGTGCCCTTGAGCCTGTGTGTGTGTGTGTTCCCCTGTCTCTGTGTGTGTGTGTGTGTGTTCCCCTGTCTCTCTGTGTGTGTGTGTTCCCCTGTCTCTGTGTGTGTGTGTGTTCCCCTGTCTGTGTGTGTGTGTGTGTGTGTGCTCCCCTGTCAACCTCTATCCCTTTAATAAAAGGCCCAACTCTCCTCTCTGTCGTAATCCTCCCTCTTGGTAATCCTGGGAGAGTAATATTGCTCTTTAATCCACATATTTTTATTTGGCCCTATTCCCCTCTTAGCGTCTTTTATTTGCCCCTATTCCCCTCTTAGCGTCTTTTATTTGCCCCTAGTCCCCTCTTACAGTCTTTTATTTGCCCCTATTCCTCTCTTAGTCTTTTATTTGTCCCTCTTCCTCTCTTACTGTCTTTTATTTGTCCCTCTTCCCCTCTTACTGTCTTTTCTCCCGCCTTCCTTCACATTCTGTCCTCGTCCTGAATGGCATCCTTCTCTCTATGGGCCCTGGTCATAAGTAGTGCACTACATAGGGAATAGGGTGCTGATTGGGATCCATATAGCCTCTGTTTCATCAGTCAATCAGAAAAACATCAAACTTTCATTATCGTGTGTCAAACTACATAGCTTTTTTTTTGCCCCCTTTCTACTCCCCAGTTTCATGGTATCCAATTGGTAGTTACAGTCTTGGCTCATCGCTACAACTCCCGTACGGACTCGGCAGAGAGAAATGCGTCCTCCGAAACACAACCCAACCAAGCCGCACTGCTTCCTGACACAACGCTCATCCAACCCAGCCGCACCAATGTGTTGGATGAAACACCGTACACCTGGCGACCTTGGTTAGCGCGCACTGCGCCCGGGCCCGCCACAGGAGTCGCTGGTGCGCGATGAGACAAGGATATCCCTACCGACCAAACCCTCCCTAACCCCGGACGCCGCTAGGCCAATTGTGCGTCGCCTCACGGACTTCCCGGTCGCGGCCGGCTGCGACAGAGCCCGGGCTCGAACCCAGAGTCTCTGGAGGCACAGAGACTCTGGTATTATTGTGGTATTGTTGTGGTTCAGTGCCCTAGACCACTGCGCCACCCGGGAGGCCCCAAACTACATTGTTATTCAGTACAGGACCTACTGTACCCTGCAGTTGATGTGTGTGTGTGTGTATGTGTGTGTGTGTGTGCGTGTGTGTGTGTGGTACACTCTCTTAACACCCCTAAAGGGTTCTGCTGTCCCCATAGGAGAACCTCTTTTGAGGAACCCCCTTTTTGGTTCCAGGTAGAACCCTTTTTTCAAAGCAAAGAGAGGTTCTACCTGGTACCAAGAAGGGTTGTTACCGTAATCTCTCCGCCTGCCGGTGGTAGGTGGACATATCGTGCTGCTCGGTCAAGTCAGCCTGCCATGTGATCTGCTCGGTCAAAGGATCAGAGATCACCTGTGTGTGTGTGTGTGTGTGTGTGTGTGTGTGTGTGTGTGTGTGTGTGTGTGTGCTGTAGGCTAGTACATTAGCTAAATGAATAAGCCAGGTGGTGAGATGGATACAGGGATCTGTTTGTCCCTCTCTCACAGTTCACCCGGACAGGGGATTAAGTCTGGTGTGTGTGCCCTGTGTGTGCCCTGTGTGTGTGTGTCTATGTGTGTGTGTGTGTGTGTGTGTGTGTGTGCCCTGTGTGTGCCCTGTGTGTGTGTGTGTGTGTGTTAGAGAGGTCTCTCTGTGTGTTAGAGTTCTCTCTGTGTGTTAGAGAGTTATCTGTGTGTGTTAGAGAGGTCTCTGTGTTTGTTAGAGAGGTATCTGTGTTTGTTAGAGAGGTATCTGTGTGTTAGAGAGGTCTATGTGTGTGTTAGAGGTCTCTGTGTGTATTAGAGTGGTCTCTGTGTGTGTTAGAGTTATCTGTGTGTTAGAGGTCTCTGTGTGTTAGAGAGATCTCTGTGTGTGTTAGAGAGGTCTCTGTGTGTGTTAGAGACGTCTCTCTGTGTGTTAGAGAGTGCTATGTGTGTGTTAGAGGTCTCTGTGTGTATTAGAGAGGTCTCTGTGTGTGTTAGAGAGGATTATGTGTGTTAGAGAGGATTATGTGTCTTAGAGAAGTATCTGTGTGTGTTAGAGAGGTTGCTGTGTTAGAGAGGTCTATGTTTGTGTTAGAGAGGATTCTGTGTGTTAGAGAGGTCTCTGTGTGTGTTAGAGAGGTATCTGTGTGTTAGAGAGGATTCTGTCTGTTAGATAGGATTCTGTCTGTTAGAGAGGACTCTGTGTGTGTTAGAGAGGTCACTGTGTGTGTTAGAGAGGTCGCTGTGTGTATCAGAGAGATCTCTGTGTGTTAGAGAGGTCTCTGTGTGTTAGAGAGGTCTCTGTGTGTTAGAGAGGTCTCTTTGTGTGTTAGAGAGGTCGCTGTGTGTATCAGAGAGATCTCTGTGTGTTAGAGAGGTCTGTGTGTTAGAGAGGTCTCTTTGTGTGTTAGAGAGGTCGCTGTGTGTATCAGAGAGATCTCTGTGTGTTATAGAGGTCTGTGTGTTAGAGAGGTCTCTTTGTGTGTTATGAGAGGTCTCTGTGTGTTAGAGAGGTCTGTGTGTTAGAGAGGTCTGTGTGTTAGAGAGTGACCAGAGTAGGTCTATCATGGAAAGCTGTAAAACATCCCACAAACATAAAATACCTGATTCTATTGGTTCCATAGGGCAGGGGACCCCATTCCATTGGTTTATAAAACTACTGGCATAGGGTGTTATAGTGGTTCTATTGGTTCAGATAGGGTGTTATAGTGGTTCTATTGGTTCAGATAGGGTGTTATAGTGGTTATATTGGTTCCATAGGGCAGGGGACCCCATTCCATTGGTTTATAAAACTACTGGCATAGGGTGTTATAGTGGTTCTATTGGTTCAGATAGGGTGTTATTGTGGTTCTATTGGTTCCATAGGGTGTTATTGTGGTTATATTGGTTCCATAGGGTGTTATTGTGGTTATATTGGTTCCATAGGGTGTTATTGTGGTTCTATTGGTTCCATAGGGTGTTATAGTGGTTCTATTGGTTCCATAGGGTGTTATTGTGGTTCTATTGGTTCCATAGGGTGTTATTGTGGTTCTATTGGTTCCATAGGGCAGGGGATCCCCATGTTTGATCTATTCCACATCTAACACGGCTGATTCAACTTGTCAACTAATCATCAAGTCCTTTATGAGGTGAGTCAGGTAACATAGGTTTATAAAACCACTGGCATAGGGTGTTATAGTGGTTCTATTGGTTCCATAGGGTGTTATAGTGGTTATATTGGTTCCATAGGGTGTTATTGTGGTTCTATTGGTTCCATAGGGTGTTATTGTGGTTCTGTTGGTTCCATAGGGAGTTATAGTGGTTATATTGGTTCCATAGGGTGTTATTGTGGTTCTGTTGGTTCCACAGGGAGTTATAGTGGTTCTATTGGTTCCATAGGGTGTGATTGTGGTTCTATTGGTTCCATAGGGTGTTATTGTGATTCTAGTCCTGTTCTTAATGCTTGGGGCCAGTTTCCCAGACACAGATTAGTCCTAGTCCTGTTCTTAATGCTGGGGCCAGTTTCCCAGACACAGATTAGTCCTGTTCTTAATGCTGGGGCCAGTTTCCCAGACACAGATTAGTCCTAGTCCTGTTCTTAATGCTGGGGCCAGTTTCCCAGACACAGATTAGTCCTGTTCTTAATGCTGGGGCCAGTTTCCCAGACACAGATTAGTCCTAGTCCTGTTCTTAATGCTGGGGCCAGTTTCCCAGACACAGATTAGTCCTAGTCCTGTTCTTAATGCTGGGGCCAGTTTCCCAGACACAGATTAATCCTAGTCCTGTTCTTAATGCTGGGGCCAGTTTCCCAGACACAGATTAGTCCTAGTCCTGTTCTTAATGCTTGGGGCCAGTTTCCCAGACACAGATTAGTCCTAGTCCTGTTCTTAATGCTTGGGGCCAGTTTCCCAGACACAGATTAATCCTAGTCCTGTTCTTAATGCTGGGGCCAGTTTCCCAGACACAGATTAGTCCTAGTCCTGTTCTTAATGCTTGGGGCCAGTTTCCCAGACACAGATTAGTCCTAGTCCTGTTCTTAATGCTTGGGGCCAGTTTCCCAGACACAGATTAGTCCTAGTCCTGTTCTTAATGCTTGGGGCCAGTTTCCCAGACACAGATTAATCCTAGTCCTGTTCTTAATGCTTGGGGCCAGTTTCCCAGACACAGATTAGTCCTGTTCTTAATGCTGGGGCCAGTTTCCCAGACACAGATTAGTCCTAGTCCTGTTCTTAATGCTTGGGGCCAGTTTCCCAGACACAGATTAGTCCTAGTCCTGTTCTTAATGCTTGGGGCCAGTTTCCCAGACACAGATTAGTCCTAGTCCTGTTCTTAATGCCGGGGGCCAGTTTCCCAGACACAGATTACACATGGTCCTGTTCTTAAAAGCACTTTCAGTAGAGAATCTCTATGGAGAATGCTTTTTAGTCCAAGTCAGGGCTTAATAATATGTGTCTATGAATCAGCCACAAATTATTTGGAATATCTGAAATAGTATTTGAACCATGGACTGTCCGCAATATTTCTGCCATCTAAGTTTATGTCAATGGGGACCAACCAGGTCCGTCCCTGGAAACTGAGATATATTTTGTTGCACTCCATTTCCTGGTACAGAAATGACCAGGTATTTGAAACGTGATATTGAATATTGCTGGCCAATGAAAGGGCATGGTGTGTCACATGATCATCACTGAGTTGACCTGACAGAGTGTGATCAGCTGAGGCTCATCTTTGCTCTTTGAAGACTTCTAAGTATGTGCTCTATCAAACTCTATGGCCCCGTGTTCTCCTTTCTGAGACACACCTCATCCTTCCAGGTGACTCTAACACACTGTGTGTGCTCTATCAAACTCTATGACCCCGTGTTCTCCTTTCTGAGACACACCTCCTCCTTCCAGGCGACTCTAACACACTGTGTGTGCTCTATCAAACTATATGGCCCCGTGTTCTCCTTTCTGAGACTCACCTCCTCCTTCCAGGTGACTCTAACACAATGTGTGTGCTCTATCAAACTCTATGGCCCCGTGTTCTCCTTTCTGAGACACACCTCCTCCTTCCAGGCGACTCTAACACACTGTGTGTGCTCTATCAAACTCTATGGCCCGTGTTCTCCTTTCTGAGACACACCTCCTCCTTCCAGGTGACTCTAACACACTGTGTGTGCTCTATCAAACTATATGGCCCCGTGTTCTCCTTTCTGAGACACACCTCCTCCTTCCAGGCGACTCTAACACACTGTGTGTGCTCTATCAAACTCTATGGCCCCTGTCCGGAATGCAGGCTACTACTTTTCCCTTGACATTTTCAGAAGCTTCTAAATGTGTGTGTCCTTGGTAGTCTCTATGACAGTGCAGAAAGCCCGTACCCCATGGCTCTTTGGCATTTGAACGACTCACTGTGTGTGTACGTGCGTGTGTGTTTCTGTGCGTGTGTGTGGTGTGTGTGTGTAGGAGCCACTGCCAAGTTGAGGGGGGCTTTGGAATTGGTGGGGGGGGGGGGGGGGGGGGGGTGAACAGAGAAAGGGATAAGGGGATAGGAACACCTCTCTTTGCTACAGTGGCAAAGAAGGCTCCAGGACCAGCCAGGAGGGACAGTAGCTCCTCTCTCAACCCGACTGAGAGAGCCCGCAGGGGGGGCAGGAGGAGGCAGACAGGACCCTTAACATCCAAACCTCTGGAAGACCAAAAGAAGGAGAGATTACCAGACCAGAAGAAGAAGAGAGTACCAGAACAGAAGAAGAAGAGATTACCAGAACAGTAGAAGAAGAGATTACCAGACCAGAAGAAGAAGAGATTACCAGAACAGTAGAAGAAGAGATTACCAGAACAGTAGAAGAAGAGATTACCAGACCAGAAGAAAAGATTACCAGAACAGTAGAAGAAGAGATTACCAGAACAGTAGAAGAAGAGATTACCAGAACAGTAGAAGAAGAGATTACCAGACCAGAAGAAAAGATTACCAGAACAGTAGAAGAAGAGAGTAGCAGAACAGTAGAAGAAGAGATTACCAGACCAGAAGAAAAGATTACCAGAACAGTAGAAGAAGAGAGTAGCAGAACAGTAGAAGAAGAGATTACCAGACCAGAAGAAAAGATTACCAGAACAGTAGAAGAAGAGAGTACCAGAACAGAAGAAGAGAGTACCAGACCAGAAGAAGAATAAGATAGTACCAGACCAGAAGAAGAAGAGAGAAAATAAGATAAAGAATAGAGGAGAAGAGATTAGAAGTGAGATAGTCTGGAGGAGGAGGAGAAGGAGAAGGAGGAGGAGAGGGCTGGGATTCCTCTCGCTCCTCTGGCTACACACGACAGGATGGATGAATACGAGGACGAGGTGATGTGCGTGTGTGTGTGTGTGTGTGTGTGTGTGCGTGTGTGTGTGTGTGTGTGTGTGTGTTATCCTTTACAACAGCTGTACGTATATTATCCTTGTCTTCAGTTATCGGTGGATGTAGCTAGCTACCTGAGCCATGTTGACATCTTGTGTGTATCACAAACGGCACCCTTTTAAAAACCTGTTGAGTTTACAACTGATCCAGGATCTGTGCCTTATTACAACAAAGACGCTGCAGCAACACAGCTGTTAGTTTGAATTGGCTAAATGTGACGACGATATCTGACACTAGCGCCTCTGTTCAATATCTGACACTAGCGCCTCTGTTCAATATCTGACACTAGCACCTCTATTCAATATCTGACACTATCACCTCTATTCAATATCTGACACTATCACCTCTATTCAATATCTGACACTATCACCTCTATTCAATATCTGACACTATCACCTCTATTCAATATCTGACACTATCACCTCTATTCAATATCTGACACCTCTATTCAATATCTGACACTAGCGCCTCTGTTCAATATCTGACACTAGCGCCTCTGTTCAATATCTGACACTACCACCTCTATTCAATATCTGACACTATCACCTCTATTCAATATCTGACACTATCACCTCTATTCAATATCTGACACTATCACCTCTATTCAATATCTGACACCTCTATTCAATATCTGACACCATCACCTCTGTTCAATATCTGACACTATCACCTCTGTTCAATATCTGACACCAGCACCTCTATTCAATATCTGACACTATCACCTCTATTCAATATCTGACACTATCACCTCTATTCAATATCTGACACCTCTGTTCAATATCTGACACTAGCGCCTCTGTTCAATATCTGACACTATCACCTCTATTCAATATCTGACACCAGCACCTCTATTCAATATCTGACACTATCACCTCTATTCAATATCTGACACTATCACCTCTATTCAATATCTGACACTATCACCTCTATTCAATATCTGACACTATCACCTCTAATCAATATCTGACACTAGCACCTCTATTCAATATCTGACACTATCACCTCTAATCAATATCTGACACTATCACCTCTATTCAATATCTGACACTATCACCTCTATTCAATATCTGACACTACCACCTCTATTCAATATCTGACACCAGCACCTCTATTCAATATCTGACACCAGCACCTCTATTCAATATCTGACACTATCACCTCTATTCAATATCTGACACTAGCGCTTCTATTCAATATCTGACACTAGGGCCTCTATTCAATATCTGACACTAGCACCTCTATTCAATATCTGACACCATCACCTCTATTCAATATCTGACACTAGCGCTTCTATTCAATATCTGACACTAGGGCCTCTATTCAATATCTGACACTAGCCTCTCTATTCAATATCTGACACTAGCACCTCTTTTCAATATCTGACACTAGCACCTCTATTCAATATCTGACACTAGCACCTCTTTTCAATATCTGACACTAGCCTCTCTATTCAATATCTGACACTAGCCTCTCTATTCAATATCTGACACTAGCACCTCTTTTCAATATCTGACACTAGCACCTCTATTCAATATCTGACACTAGCACCTCTTTTCAATATCTGACACTAGCCTCTCTATTCAATATCTGACACTAGCACCTCTTTTCAATATCTGACACTAGCGCCTCTATTCAATATCTGACACCAGCACCTCTATTTAATATCTGACACTAGTACCTCTATTCAATATCTGACACTAGCACCTCTATTCAATATCTGACACTATCACCTCTAATCAATATCTGACACTATCACCTCTATTCAATATTTGACACCTCTATTCAATATCTGACACCTCTATTCAATATCTGACACTAGCGCCTCTATTCAATATCTGACACTAGCACCTCTATTCAATATCTGACACTATCACCTCTATTCAATATTTGACACCTCTATTCAATATCTGACACCTCTATTCAATATCTGACACTAGCGCCTCTATTCAATATTTGACACCTCTATTCAATATCTGACACCTCTGTTCAATATCTGACACTAGCGCCTCTATTCAATATCTGACACCAGCACCTCTATTCAATATCTGACACTAGCGCCTCTATTCAATATCTGACACTAGCACCTCTATTCAATATCTGACACTATCACCTCTATTCAATATCTGACACTATCACCTCTATTCAATATCTGACACTATCACCTCTATTCAATATCTGACACCTCTATTCAATATCTGACACCTTTATTCAATATCTGACACCTCTATTCAATATCTGACACTATCACCTCTATTCAATATCTGACACTATCACCTCTATTCAATATCTGACACCTCTATTCAATATCTGACACCTTTATTCAAGATCTGACACCTCTATTCAATATCTGACACCTTTATTCAATATCTGACACCTCTATTCAATATCTGACACCTTTATTCAATATCTGACACCTTTATTCAATATCTGACACCTCTATTCAATATCTGACACCTCTATTCAATATCTGACACCTTTATTCAATATCTGACACCACACCTCTATTCAATATCTGACACCTTTATTCAATATCTGACACCACACCTTTATTCAATATCTGACACCTTTATTCAATATCTGACACCTTTATTCAATATCTGACACCTTTATTCAATATCTGACTCCAGCGCCTCTATTCAATGTAGAGATTTAAAGCCAAAACGGAATAATAAGCCTATGCAAGAGGTGTCACTACAGTCCCTGGTTCGATTCCAGGCTGTAACACATCCGGACGCGATTGGGAGTCCCATAGGGTGGCACACAATTGGCCCGGCGTCGTCCGGGTTTGGCCGTCATTGTAAAAAAAAAAAGAAGAAGAATCTTTTAAATAATTATTTTGAACATCGATCCGAATGCCTTGGTTCTTATGCTTGTAACTGACCTCAGATCTGTGTCTCCTCTTGTCGTCTCATTGGTCTGTCCGAATGCCTTGGTTCTTATGCTTGTAACTGACCTCAGATCTGTGTCTCCTCTTGTCGTCTCATTGGTCTGTCCGAATGCCTTGGTTCTTATGCTTGTAACTGACCTCAGATCTGTGTCTCCTCTTGTCGTCTCATTGGTCTGTCTGAATGCCTATTGGTTCTTATGCTTGTAACTGACCTCAGATCTGTGTCTCCTCTTGTCGTCTCATTGGTCTGTCCGAATGCCTTGGTTCTTATGCTTGTAACTGACCTCAGATCTGTGTCTCCTCTTGTCGTCTCATTGGTCTGTCTGAATGCCTATTGGTTCTTATGCTTGTAACTGACCTCAGATCTGTGTCTCCTCTCCTCTTGTCGTCTCATTGGTCTGTCTGAATGCCTATTGGTTCTTATGCTTGTAACTGACCTCAGATCTGTGTCTCCTCTTGTCGTCTCATTGGTCTGTCCGAATGCCTTGGTTCTTATGCTTGTAACTGACCTCAGATCTGTGTCTCCTCTTGTCGTCTCATTGGTCTGTCCGAATGCCTGTTGGTTCTTATGCTTGTAACTGACCTCAGATCTGTGTCTCCTCTTGTCGTCTCATTGGTCTGTCTGAATGCCTATTGGTTCTTATGCTTGTAACTGACCTCAGATCTGTGTCTCCTCTTGTCGTCTCATTGGTCTGTCCGAATGCCTATTGGTTCTTATGCTTGTAACTGACCTCAGATCTGTGTCTCCTCTTGTCGTCTCATTGGTCTGTCTGAATGCCTTGGTTCTTATGCTTGTAACTGACCTCAGATCTGTGTCTCCTCTTGTCGTCTCATTGGTCTGTCTGAATGCCTGTTGGTTCTTATGCTTGTAACTGACCTCAGATCTGTGTCTCCTCTTGTCGTCTCATTGGTCTGTCTGAATGCCTATTGGTTCTTATGCTTGTAACTGACCTCAGATCTGTGTCTCCTCTTGTCGTCTCATTGGTCTGTCCGAATGCCTTGGTTCTTATGCTTGTAACTGACCTCAGATCTGTGTCTCCTCTTGTCGTCTCATTGGTCTGTCCGAATGCCTATTGGTTCTTATGCTTGTAACTGACCTCAGATCTGTGTCTCCTCTTGTCGTCTCATTGGTCTGTCTGAATGCCTTGGTTCTTATGCTTGTAACTGACCTCAGATCTGTGTCTCCTCTTGTCGTCTCATTGGTCTGTCCGAATGCCTATTGGTTCTTATGCTTGTAACTGACCTCAGATCTGTGTCTCCTCTTGTCGTCTCATTGGTCTGTCTGAATGCCTTGGTTCTTATGCTTGTAACTGACCTCAGATCTGTGTCTCCTCTTGTCGTCTCATTGGTCTGTCCGAATGCCTTGGTTCTTATGCTTGTAACTGACCTCAGATCTGTGTCTCCTCTTGTCGTCTCATTGGTCTGTCTGAATGCCTATTGGTTCTTATGCTTGTAACTGACCTCAGATCTGTGTCTCTTCTTGTCGTCTCATTGGTCTGTCTGAATGCCTATTGGTTCTTATGCTTGTAACTGACCTCAGATCTGTGTCTCCTCTTGTCGTCTCATTGGTCTGTCTGAATGCCTGTTGGTTCTTATGCTTGTAACTGACCTCAGATCTGTGTCTCCTCTTGTCGTCTCATTGGTCTGTCTGAATGCCTATTGGTTCTTATGCTTGTTAACTGACCTCAGATCTGTGTCTCCTCTTGTCGTCTCATTGGTCTGTCTGAATGGCTGTTGGTTCTTATGCTTGTTAACTGACCTCAGATCTGTGTCTCCTCTTGTCGTCTCATTGGTCTGTCTGAATGCCTGTTGTGTACGAAACACGGATCTCCAATGAGTCATCTCCCTTGTGTTGCTAATAGACCATATTGGCTGTTGAGTCTAAGCTGACCAGAGCATGTTTCCTCGTTGCTGTTTAAGCAGAATCGCTCACCTGTTATGTTTTACAACGGATTTTCTCCGTGTGGGTTTGGAGTGTTGCTACTAATTTAAAAATCCTACGCTGTTATCTTTTTTTGGGGGGGGGGATTGTTTATGTTGTATGTCAGACATGTTTTAAGAAGTACCCGTTGCTAGGTAACAGTCCGATACACACGAGCTGAGGTGAGAAGGACGTCTGATCGTTTCCTCTCGTTGAATGGGATAGACAACCGTTCCACTTGTTTCAGTTTGACTTTGTCGACATCCGGTGTCAGGAAATCCTGACTTCCTTTTCAACTTTTTAAAGGTTTTTGATTGGTCTTTCAAGCGCAAACAAAACCCCCCAAATAAAACAATAACACAGTCAAATATCGTCATGATAAAAAAAAGAAATACACAGAAGTGACCTGTGTTTGTTGTTGTGGAACGGGCTGAATATCTCGGTTCTCGTGTTACCGTCTAACTGACTCAGGTTGTCTCCCAAATGGAACCCTAAGGGGCCCTGGTCAAAAGTAGTGCACTATAAAGGGAACAAGGTTATTATGTTTATATCACTGACCTGAGACCTGTGTTTCTTGTCATAGAACGGTTTGAATGCCTTAGTTCTTATGTTTATCAACTGACTCCAGGCCTGTCTCTCTCTCTCTCTCTGTTATAGAAGGGTCAAAAGTAGTGCACTATAAAGGGAACAAGGTTATATTTTGGCATTAGTTCTTATGTTTATATCATTGAGATCTGTGTTTCTGGTCATAGAACGGTCTGAATGCCTTCGTTTTTTATGTTTATATCACTGACCTGAGACCTGTGTTTCTGGTCATAGAACGGTCTGAATGCCTTCGTTTTTTATGTTTATATCACTGACCTGAGACCTGTGTTTCTGGTCATAGAACAGTCTGAATGCCTTCGTTTTTATGTTTATAACACTGACCTGAGACCTGTGTTTCTCTGTTCCAGAATGGGCTGAATGCGCTGCACCTGGCAGCTAAGGAGGGCCATGAGGACCTGGTGGAAGAACTACTGGAGAGAGGCTCCGCCGTCGACTCTGCCACTAAGGTACAGGAAGTAAATGTCAGGAAGTAAACCCCAAATTCCAATTGAATAATTGAAACAAATCTGTTTTCAAATTACTTCTCAATAACCTGAACCAATGTTCCCTCTAAGCTACCCCGGGACAATAATATTGCAGTGTCCAATCACAGCAGCAAGATGTTTGGCCCGTTGCCATGACAAAAGGGCAACTAGTGGAACACAAACAACATTCTAAATACAGCCTGTATTTACCTGTTTATTTATCTTCCCTGTCATACTTCAACTACTTGCACATTGTTTACAACACTGTACAAAGCCAATCATATAACATTTGAAATGTCTATAATGTCTAAATGTCTATATTGTCTAAATGTCTATAATGTCTATATTCTTTTAAAACTTTTGTGAGTGTAATGTTTACTGATGTTTCCCTTGTTTATTTCACTTTTGTTTTTTGTCTATTCTGTTTGCTTTGGCAACCTAAACATATGTTTCCCATGCCAATAAAGCCCTTTGAAATGAATTGAAACAGGGTTGGAGAGAGAGAGAGAGAACGGTGGAGAGAGGCCATTTATACTCTCTAGTACTCAGAAGAGGGAGGTATGGCGGGAGAGAGAGGATGAAAGCAGGATATCAGTGTCTCTAAAGTCTAAATCACTGCTAGGAATCCCACTCCATCTGGGTGTTGAGAGACAGAGAGAGAGAGATGGAGAGAGAGAGAGAGAGAGAGAGACAGAGAGAGGTACAGAGACAGAGAGAGAGACAGAGAGACAGAGAGAGAGTTAGAGAGAGAGAGAGTTAGAGTATAGCAGTGTCAGACCAGAATATCAGTCTCCCTGGCAGGGTGTGTGTTACCTGATCCAGTGGGGTTCTCAGGTGACAGGGCATGCTCTTTAGCCGCCAACTACCATAAACAACCTCCAGGGAATCTCTCACCACCCCTCGCCTCTCGCCCTCCTTACCCCCTCGCCCCCTCGTCTCTCACCCCCCTCACTCTTTACCCTGCACTCAATTCAATCACCACTGGGGTCTTGCGAACGGAAATGTGTGCACACACTACTGTAAGTCACTTTTGATACAAAACGTCTGCTAAATGGCTTATAGGCTTATTATTATTATTATTTAATTAAGCCACACTTCTGATTCACACACCTCTCACCCCTCAATAAGTTAGCAGCCAGATCTTTACTGACACTTCTAGTGATCTGACATGTTATTGAGGAGTTATCGGAATTGTTATTAAGAAGTTATTTGACATGTTATTGAGGAGTTATCTGACATGTTATTGAGGAGTTATCTGATATGTTATTGAGGAGTTATCTGACATGTTATTGAGGAGTGATCTGACATGGTACTGAGGAGTTATCTGACATGTTACTGAGGAGTTATCTGACATGTTATTGAGGAGTTATCTGACATGTTATTGAGGAGTTATCTGATATGTTATTGAGGAGTTATCTGACATGTTATTGAGGAGTTATCTGATATGTTATTGAGGAGTTATCTGACATGTTATTGAGGAGTGATCTGACATGGTACTGAGGAGTTATCTGACATGTTACTGAGGAGTTATCTGACATGTTATTGAGGAGTTATCTGACATGTTATTGAGGAGTCATCTGACATGTTACTGAGGAGTTATCGGACATGTTATTGAGGAGTCATCTGACATGTTACTGAGGAGTTATCTGACATGTTATTGAGGACTTATCTGACATGTTATTGAGGAGTTATCTGACATGTTATTGAGGAGTCATCTGACATGTTACTGGGGAGTTATCTGAGGAGGCAACATAGTGCCACCAATATGTTAACCTGGAGTTGATAGACAGCTGGGCTGCAGCCTGACCTTTAAACAGGTGACTGGTAAAGGTGTTATCATAGAGGCTACGCTGTTCACACCTACTGCCACACACACACACACACACACACACACACACACACACACACACACACACACACACACACACACACACACACACACGCACACACGCACACACACACACACACACACACACACACACACCTACTGCTACATGCACATGCACACACACACACACACACATAGACAGACACAAACACACACACACACACATAGACAGACACAAACACACACACACACACACTGAACCCTCCTATCCTAACGCTCCTCTCCCTGCAGAAAGGGAACACAGCCCTCCACATCGCCTCATTGGCCGGACAGAAGGAAGTGGCTCGACTGCTGCTGAAGAGAGGAGCCGACATCAACGCCCAATCACAGGTCAGACAGATAGACTCCATGATGCACTGTGACCCCAGTGCAATGTAGGATAGTGACATAGACACTGTATAATACTACCAGTCTGTATAATACCACCAGTCTC
>NW_027257951.1:512500-520000 GCF_045791955.1 Oncorhynchus clarkii lewisi
GTGACTAGTTGACTAGGTGACTAGGTGACTAGTTGACTAGTTGACTAGGTGACTAGTTGACTAGGTGACTAGTTGACTAGTTGACTAGGTGACTAGTTGACTAGGTGACTAGGTGACTAGGTGACTAGTTGACTAGGTGAATCAGGTCTACAACAACATGGTGAACTGTCTCGGGCTCACCGAGGAGGAGGGTTGAGAAGCTCCATCTTTAAGGGTCCACAATGGAAAAATTAGTCATTGACTTTATTGTGTCATCCTAAACAAGTTGTTCAAGTGTCTGGACTGTCTGTTGAGAATCTGTTCAATCATCCAATCAAATGTATCCATTCAGGTGCGGCTGCCTGCCCTGCACATCGCTGCCCGGAAGGATGACACCAAGGCAGCTGCCCTGCTGCTGCAGAATGACCACAACGCTGACGTTCAGAGCAAGGTACCCCGAGGATGGAGGAGAGGAGAGGAGGGGGGTGGGAGGGAGGGAGGTAGGGGGATGCGATGGAGGTAGGGGGAGGGGGATGGAGGGAGGGAGGGAGGGGATGGAGGGAGGGAGGGAGGTAGGGGGAGGGGGATAGAGGGAGGTAGGGAGGGAGGGAGGGAGGGAGGGAGGGAGGGAGGGAGGGAGGGAGGGAGGGAGGGAGGGAGGGAGGGGAAAACTACAACTCTGATGGACAGAACAAGGTGAGAGGGGGATAGGTTTTGGGAGAGAGGCTCGGGGAGGCTGGGATGGGAGGGGGAGGAAGGAGAGTTGAGAGAGAACGGGAGAGGGGAGGGAGAGGAAGATTACATTTCTGATGGACAGAACAAGGTGAGGGGGAGAGGTGTTGGGAGGGAGGCTGGGGGAGGAAAGGGGATGAGGGAGGATGGAGGAAGAGAGGGGATGGAGGGAGGATTGGGAAAAGAGGGGAGGAGAGAGGATGGGGGAAGAGAGGGGAGGAGGGAGGATGGGGGAAGAGAGGGGAGGAGGGAGGATGGAGGAAGAGAGGGGATGGAGGGAGCCTGGGGTAGGAGAGGGGAGTAGGGAGGATGAGGGAAGAGAGGGGAGGAGGGAGGATGGGGGAAGAGAGGGGAGGAGGGAGGATGGGGGAGAGAGGGGAGGAGGATAAAAGAGGGACGGTTGTGCTGTAGGGTTGACTTGCATGCACTGTTTTTCTGTTTCAATACTGTGTCTTTAAAAGTGATTCTGGTGCCTTATTTGTCATGTGACCTGTATGCAGATCATGACAGCATCCTGTGTGGAGGGTTTGGTGTGAGGTCATCTTGTCTGTTCCCTGTGTAACAACAAAACTACCTCCTCCTCCTCTCCTCCTCCTCCTCCTCCCCTCCTCTCCTCTCTCTTCTCATTTCTCACACCCTCCTCCTCTCCTCCTCCTCCTTCTCCTACTCCTCCTCCTCCTCCTCCTCTCTGATGTCCTCCTCTCCTCTCCTCTCCTCTCCTCTCATTTCCTCCTTCTTCTCCTCTCCTCTCCTCTCCTCTCCTCGCTCTACGGCGTTATCAGATGATGGTTAACAGAACTACAGAGGTATACATGTTTATTCTACCCATCCCCTGCTCTTCTCCCCTCTTCCTTCTTCACCTCCATCTAGCTCTGCTCTGTAGTTCCTGTGTTGACATCAGACCTGTGTTAAATACTGCATGATGGACTCTGACATGCTCTACTCTACATCTAGCATCTGGTGTCTGTCTGTCTGTCTGTCTGTCTGTCTGTCTGTCTGTCTGTCTGTCTGTCTGTCTGTCTGTCTGTCTGTCTGTCTGCCTGCGTCTGTCTGTCTGTCTGTCTGTCTGTCTGTCTGTCTGTCTGTCTGTCTATCTGTCTGCCTGTCTGTCTGTCTGCCTGCGCCTGTCTGTCTGTCTGTCTGTATGTCTGCCTGTCTGTCTGTCTGCCTGTTGGATACGAGTGTTTGACTCTACCAGTAAATGGACGTGTTGTAACAGCCTCCTGGTCCTGAGCATGTCTGAATGTTTCAACTTTATTCCTTGTTTTACACCTTTTCAGAGTGTGTTTATTTGGTGTTGAAGTCTTTGTTTCCAAGAAAATAACATGTTCCCCCATGAAACGGAGAGCCTTTGTTGTCGTCGTATCTGTGCTTTCGTGTATGTTACTGTTCTATCTTAAATAGCCAGCGTTTTTTAACGTCAGGAACTAACGGCCCTAAAAAATGAACGTCACCTAGTTGACGAAACACAACATGTGAACTCACTCACTAAATCTTACAGGGCACCTTCACCTTTATTACCTGTGTAGTTTTGTCATAGTGTTGCTCTCAAATGGCACCCTATGCCCTATACTGTATAGTGCACTGTGGGACCTGGTCAACAGTAGTGCGCTACACAGGGAATATGGTGCCATTTGGTCACATTGTCTGCCTTGCAGTACGGTTGGATACATTATAATATGATGATAATATTTAAATATATTATATTAATTATGGTCGGATATGCATTTATTATAATCTGATGACAATATTTAAATATATTATATTAATTATGGTTAGTTATATTATAATCTGATGATAATATTTAAATATATTATATTAGTACGGTTAGTTATATTATAATCTGATGATAGCATTTATATATATTATATTAGTGTGGTTGGTTAACTATGTTTCTTAATCGCCCCATGTCTCCCAGAATGGGAAGGTAAGAGGATCATATCTAATTCATATCTAACATATCTATCATATCTAACTCTGTCATATCGCTGCTTTCACATATCAAAATGTTTTTATTTATATTTCCATCTATAAATGTCTGTCCCGTCTGTGTCACAGAGCTCTGTAGTGGCTAGTCGCTGACTGTTCTTTATTCTTTATTCTACTTCTTTATTATCATTTATTGTTATTATTTATTATTTATTATTTATTATCATTTCTATGTAGGTTTAATGTAGTGTTATAGACTTAATGTAGTGTTATAGCTTAATGTAGTGTTATAGGGTTAATGTAGTGTTATAGGGTTAATGTAGTGTTATAGGGTTAATGTAGTGTTATAGGGTTAATGTAGTGTTATAGGGTTAATGTAGTGTTATAGGGTTAATGTAGTGTTATAGGGTTAATGTAGTGTTATAGACTTATTGTAGTGTTATAGGGTTAATGTAGTGTTATAGACTTAATGTAGTGTTATAGACTTAATGTAGTGTTATAGGGTTAATGTAGTGTTATAGACTTAATGTAGTGTTATAGGGTTAATGTAGTGTTATAGACTTAATGTAGTGTTATAGGGTTAATGTAGTGTTATAGGGTTAATGTAGTGTTATAGGGTTAAAGTAGTGTTATAGACTTAATGTAGTGTTATAGGGTTAATGTAGTGTTATAGGGTTAATGTAGTGTTATAGCCTTAATGTAGTGTTATAGACTTAATGTAGTGTTATAGGGTTAATGTAGTGTTATAGTCTTAATGTAGTGTTAGAGGGTTAATGTAGTGTTATATACTTAATGTAGTGTTATAGGGTAATGTAGTGTTATAGTCTTAATGTAGTGTTATAGGGTTAATGTAGGGTTATATACTTAATGTAGTGTTATAGGGTAATGTAGTGTTATAGGGTTAATGTAGTGTTATATACTTAATGTAGTGTTATAGGGTTAAAGTAGTGTTATATACTTAATGTAGTGTTCTAGGGTTAATGTAGTGTTATAGGGTTAATGTAGTGTTATATACTTAATGTAGTGTTATAGGGTAATGTAGTGTTATAGACTTATTGTAGTGTTATATACTTAATGTAGTGTTATAGGGTAATGTAGTGTTATAGGGTTAATGTAGTGTTATAGGGTTAATGTAGTGTTATAGGGTTAATGTAGTGTTATAGGGTTAATGTAGTGTTATAGGGTTAATGTAGTGTTATAGGGTAATGTAGTGTTCTAGGGTTAATGTAGTGTTATAGGGTTAATGTAGTGTTATAGGGTTAATGTAGTGTTAT
The DNA here is from genome assembly GCF_045791955.1 of Oncorhynchus clarkii lewisi. Classification (NCBI taxonomy): domain Eukaryota; kingdom Metazoa; phylum Chordata; class Actinopteri; order Salmoniformes; family Salmonidae; genus Oncorhynchus; species Oncorhynchus clarkii. The sequence goes on from NW_027257951.1 coordinate 516,415, forward strand.
AGGGTTAATGTAGTGTTATAGGGTTAATGTAGTGTTATAGGGTAATGTAGTGTTCTAGGGTTAATGTAGTGTTATAGGGTTAATGTAGTGTTATAGGGTTAATGTAGTGTTATAGGTTAATGTAGTGTTCTAGGGTTAATGTAGTGTTATAGGGTTAATGTAGTGTTATAGTGTTAATGTAGTGTTATAGGGTTAATGTAGTGTTCTAGGGTTAATGTAGTGTTATAGGGGTAATGTAGTGTTATAGGGTTAATGTAGTGTTATAGGGTTAATGTAGTGTTATAGGGTTAATGTAGTGTTATAGGGTTAATGTAGTGTTATAGGGTTAATGTAGTGTTCTAGGGTTAATGTAGTGTTATAGGGGTAATGTAGTGTTATAGGGTTAATGTAGTGTTATAGGGTTAATGTAGTGTTATAGGGTTAATGTAGTGTTATAGGGTTAATGTAGTGTTATAGGGTAATGTAGTGTTCTAGGGTTAATGTAGTGTTATAGGGTTAATGTAGTGTTATAGGGTAATGTAGTGTTCTAGGGTTAATGTAGTGTTATAGGGTTAATGTAGTGTTATAGACTTAATGTAGTGTTATAGGGTTAAAGTAGTGTTATAGACTTAATGTAGTGTTATAGGGTTAATGTAGTGTTATATACTTATTGTAGTGTTATATACTTAATGTAGTGTTATAGCCTTAATGTAGTGTTATAGACTTAATGTAGTGTTATAGCCTTAATGTAGTGTTATAGGGTTAAAGTAGTGTTATAGACTTAATGTAGTGTTATAGGGTTAATGTAGTGTTATAGGGTTAATGTAGTGTTATAGCCTTAATGTAGTGTTATAGACTTAATGTAGTGTTATAGGGTTAATGTAGTGTTATAGGGTTAATGTAGTGTTATAGACTTAATGTAGTGTTATAGACTTAATGTAGTGTTATAGGGTTAATGTAGTGTTATAGGGTTAATGTAGTGTTATATACTTAATGTAGTGTTATAGGGTAATGTAGTGTTATAGGGTTAATGTAGTGTTATAGGGTTAATGTAGTGTTATAGCCTTAATGTAGTGTTATAGCCTTAATGTAGTGTTATAGGGTTAATGTAGTGTTATAGACTTAATGTAGTGTTATAGGGTTAATGTAGTGTTATAGGGTTAATGTAGTGTTATAGGGTTAATGTAGTGTTATAGCCTTAATGTAGTGTTATAGCCTTAATGTAGTGTTATAGGGTTAATGTAGTGTTATAGACTTAATTTAGTGTTATAGGGTTAATGTAGTATTATAGGGTTAATGTAGTGTTATAGCCTTAATGTAGTGTTATAGTCTTAATGTAGTGTTATAGACATAATGTAGTGTTATAGGGTTAATGTAGTGTTATAGGGTTAATGTAGTGTTATAGACTTAATGTAGTGTTATAGACTTAATGTAGTGTTATAGGGTTAATGTAGTGTTATAGGGTTAATGTAGTGTTATAGACTTAATGTAGTGTTATAGGGTTAATGTAGTGTTATAGCCTTAATGTAGTGTTATAGGGTTAATGTAGTGTTATATACTTAATGTAGTGTTATAGGGTTAATGTAGTGTTATAGGGTTAATGTAGTGTTATAGGGTTAATGTAGTGTTATAGCCTTAATGTAGTGTTATAGCCTTAATGTAGTGTTATAGGGTTAATGTAGTGTTATAGACTTAATGTAGTGTTATATACTTAATGTAGTGTTATAGGGTAATGTAGTGTTATAGTCTTAATGTAGTGTTATAGGGTTAATGTAGTGTTATATACTTATTGTAGTGTTATATACTTAATGTAGTGTTATATACTTAATGTAGTGTTATAGGGTAATGTAGTGTTATAGGGTTAATGTAGTGTTAGAGGGTAATGTAGTGTTATATACTTAATGTAGTGTTATAGGGTTAATGTAGTGTTATAGGGTTAATGTAGTGTTATAGCCTTAATGTAGTGTTATAGGGTTAATGTAGTGTTAGAGGGTAATGTAGTGTTATAGACTTAATGTAGTGTTATAGCCTTAATGTAGTGTTATAGACTTAATGTAGTGTTATAGCCTTAATGTAGTGTTATAGAGTTAATGTAGTGTTATAGGGTTAATGTAGTGTTATAGCCTTAATGTAGTGTTATAGGGTTAATGTAGTGTTATAGACTTAATGTAGTGTTATAGAGTTAATGTAGTGTTATAGGGTTAATGTAGTGTTATATACTTAATGTAGTGTTATAGGGTTAATGTAGTGTTATAGACTTAATGTAGTGTTATAGAGTTAATGTAGTGTTATAGGGTTAATGTAGTGTTATAGCCTTAATGTAGTGTTATAGGGTTAATGTAGTGTTATAGACTTAATGTAGTGTTATAGAGTTAATGTAGTGTTATAGGGTTAATGTAGTGTTATATACTTAATGTAGTGTTATAGGGTTAATGTAGTGTTATATACTTATTGTAGTGTTATATACTTAATGTAGTGTTATAGGGTAATGTAGTGTTATAGGGTTAATGTAGTGTTATAGGGTTAATGTAGTGTTAGAGGGTAATGTAGTGTTATAGACTTAATGTAGTGTTATATACTTAATGTAGTGTTATAGGGTTAATGTAGTGTTATATACTTAATGTAGTGTTATAGCCTTAATGTAGTGTTATAGACTTAATGTAGTGTTATAGCCTTAATGTAGTGTTATAGGGTTAAAGTAGTGTTATAGACTTAATGTAGTGTTATAGGGTTAATGTAGTGTTATAGGGTTAATGTAGTGTTATAGCCTTAATGTAGTGTTATAGCCTTAATGTAGTGTTATAGGGTTAATGTAGTGTTATAGACTTAATGTAGTGTTATAGACTTAATGTAGTGTTATAGACTTAATGTAGTGTTATAGGGTTAATGTAGTGTTATATACTTAATGTAGTGTTATAGGGTTAATGTAGTGTTATAGGGTTAATGTAGTGTTATAGCCTTAATGTAGTGTTATAGCCTTAATGTAGTGTTATAGGGTTAATGTAGTGTTATAGACTTAATGTAGTGTTATAGGGTTAATGTAGTGTTATAGGGTTAATGTAGTGTTATAGCCTTAATGTAGTGTTATAGTCTTAATGTAGTGTTATAGACTTAATGTAGTGTTATAGGGTTAATGTAGTGTTATAGGGTTAAATAGTGTTATAAGGTTAATGTAGTGCTATAGACATAATGTAGTGTTATAACCTTTTAGTAGTGTTATAAACTTAATGTAGTGTTATAGGGTAATGTAGTGTTATAGACTGTGTTAGGTCTACCTTTGGCTCTCTTAGTTTTTCTGTTCAGATATGATAGATTATTTGTTTCGCACGATTATTGTCTTCATTCCGCTATCCAAATGGCACCCTATTCCGTACGTAGTGCACTACTTTAGACCAGAACCCTATGGCACCCTATTCCCTACATAGTGCACTACTTTATACCAGAACCCTATTGCGCCCTATTCCCTATATAGTGCACTACTTTATACCAGAGACCTATGGCACCCTATTCCCTACGTAGTGCACTACTTTAGACCAGAACCCAATGGCACCCTATTCCCTACATAGTGCACTACTTTATACCAGAACCCTATGGCACCCTATTCCCT
>NW_027257951.1:522500-530000 GCF_045791955.1 Oncorhynchus clarkii lewisi
TCTCTCTCTCTCTCTCTCTCTCTCTCTCTCTCTCTCTCTGTCTCTCTCTCTCTCTGTCTCTCTCTCTGTCTCTCTCTCACTCTCTCTCTCTCTCTCTCTGTCTCTCTCTCTCTCTCTCTCTCTCTCTCTCTCTCTCTCTGCATGCTGGGAGTGATTGGTGCATGCTGGGAATTGTTTGAGTGAAGGAGTGCGTGTGTTGTGGAGAGTTAGATATTCACAACTTTCTTTCGGTTTGCTATTTCTTGGTTTTCTTCTGTGCATGATTAAGGTTATTATTTTTACTTTTTTTGTTGTGGTAGAATTAAGTTTTTTGTTTTTCGTATCGAAATTACCCTGATTTTGGCGGGGATGGCAGCCCGAATGGGGATGCCGTCCCTGTCACTTCGGCACGGCTTTAGGTGTGTTACTGAAGCTACTGTCACGGTGGAGGAGTTTCTGGTCGCCGTAGGAGAGAAGGTAGGCTATGAGAATATTGCTTATGCATCCCGGTTGAATAAAGCTGTGGTGGTATTTCTTAAAGAAGAATGTCTGGTTGATCGGATGGTTGAGCATGGTGTAATTCTTAAAGGAATGTTTATTCAAGTTACGCCGCTTTTTTCTCCGTCAACAAGGGTAACGATTTCAAATGTACCACCGTTTATTCCAAATGAGCTGTTGGAGCGCGAGTTATTGCGCTTTGGGAAGTTCGCCAGTTCAATTAAGGTTGTTCCGTTGGGTTGCAAACACCCGGCGTTGAAACAGGTAATGTCATTTCGGCGACAGGTGTTTATGTTTTTGGACTCACCGGAGCAGACTTTAGAGTTATCGTTTAAAGTCAAGTATGACAATAGATTGTATATGGCTTATGCTAGTACGGGTAGTCAACGGTGTTTTGAGTGTGGGGATGTTGGTCATAAGCGACATGCTTGCCCGAAAAGGGAGAAGGCCGAGGGAGGGGCGCAGGTGGTCCTCATAACGCCTGGGCCCACTGATGTAGGGAGAGGTGGGCCGACAGCGGCAGAGCAGCCACAAGCACCTGGTGCTGAGGAACAAGTTATCCCCGTTGAGGGCACGGGGTTGCAACTTGTATTAGAGGGAAATGTTATGCTACAGAAAAGTATTGTTGTAGAAGGTAAGGATGTATCTGAAGAGCCAGTTCCTCAGACTGGTGAGCAGGTGCCCAGTATGAGTGCTGGGGTAAAGGAGGGGGTTCATGTGGAGCTAGGCTCCCAGGTAGTGGAGGATATGCCCATTGTGAGTAACGGGGTACAGGAGGGGTTTCATGTGGAGCTAGGCTCCCAGGTAGTGGAGGAGATGCCCACTACGAGTAATGAGGTTCAGGAGGGGTTTCATGTGGAGCTAGGCTCCCAGGTAGTGGAGGAGATGCCCACTACGAGTGCTGGGGTTCATGTAGAGCTAGGCTCCCAGGTAGTGGAAGAGATGCCCACTACGAGTAATGAGGTACATGAGGGTTTTCATGTGGAGCTAAGCTCCAAGGCAGTAGAGGAGATGCCCACTACGAGTGCTGGGGTTCATGTGGAGCTAGGCTCCCAGTTAGTGGAGAAGATGACTACTATGAGTAGTGATGTTCAGGTGGGGCTAGTCTCCCAGGTAGTGGAGGAGATGCCTGGTACGAGTGATGAGGTGCAAGTGGGGAGTGTTGAAAGGGATGTGGTAGAGGGGAGTCAGTTGTCTGTGGTCTCAGCTGAAGATCAGGAGAATGATATGGATATCTCTTTAGATATGACAGCTGCTGGTGAGGACTCAGTTTATGATCTAGAGGAGGTAAATGAGTTTCTGGATCAGACTTTTGGGAAATCTGTCAAATTGGCAGATTATTTTGATGTTGATAAGTTTGTGAGGTCAGCTGTGATGTTACAGAAGACGGTGGGGTTAGACCAATTGAGTGAGAAGAAGCGGTTTCGCTTGAGGAAATTTATTACTGCTGTTGCAGCAGCAAAAGGTGGTGGGAAACGTGTTCAGGTTAAGAGAAGAAAGAAAAATAATGATGATGATCATTCTTCATAGGGTGTCTTTTTTCTCGTTGGTTTCTCTGTGGTTTCTTCTGCTTTTCTTTTCTCTTTTCTATATGGAGGTACTAAGGGTAGGTTCTCTCAATATTAATGGGGGAAGGGACAGGAATAAGAGGGCTTGGGTATTAGAAGTAATAAAACAGAAAAGGCTTAATGTAGTTTTCCTACAGGAGACACACAGTGATGAGGAAAATGAGGTTGACTGGGGTATGTGGTGGGAGGGGCAGCATGTACTCAGTCATGGTACTAATTTCAGTGCTGGGGTGGCCATCTTGTTTTCCTCAGGCTTAGGGGTGACTGTGGTATCTACAACAGAGATTGTCAAGGGTCGGGTTTTATTGGTCAAGGTGGATGTTATGGGGTTTCTGTTTGTTTTTTTGAATGTTTATGCTCCGAATGAGGGTACAGAGCGTATTGCTATATTTGATCAAATAAAGGAAACCTTAAGACAGTGTGACCAAGAGGGGTGTATGGTTTTAGGGGGTGACTGGAACTGTACAGTGGATTTTACTGTTGATCGCACCGCTGAAGAACCTCACCTGCGGTCAGCCACTTGCCTGTCTGGCCTATTAACTGAGTTTGAGCTTTCTGATGTGTGGAGAGTAAGGAATGCAAAAGTTAGGCAGTACACATGGCTAAAAATGAATGAAGGTCGTGTCAGTGCAGCAAGGTTAGACAGGTTGTATGTATCTGATCACTACTGTAGTAGGGTTGGAAAGTGTGCCATTACTCCTGTGGGTTTCTCTGATCATCATATTGTTACTGTTGATATTCACTTGTCCTGTCCACGACGGTCATCGCCTTACTGGTATTTTAATGTTAAATTGTTACATGATGTCATGTTTTGTGACAGGTTTTTGTTGTTTTGGGAAAAATGGAGGGGTATAAAAGGGAATTTTGAGTCCTTGAGACAATGGTGGGAGGTTGGGAAGGCCCAAATACGAGTTTTTTGTCAACAGTATACTGCTCTGTCTCAAATTGAGGTTAAAGAGACTATCAAGGCCCTTGAACAGGACATCAAATCTACTGAATTGAAGCTGCTCACTCAGAACGACCCTGGACTAGTCATGAATTTACAGGACAAGAGACATGAACTGAGGTCGTTTCTGCATGAAAGAGTGAAGGGTGCCTTGATTAGGTCTCGTTTCGCTTCCCTCAAGGATATGGATGCTCCTAGCGCTTTTTTTTTCAACCTAGGACAGTCGAAATTTCAACGCAAACAGATGGTCTGCCTTCGTCTCCCTGATGGGAAGGTGACCACGAATGATATTGAAATGCGTCAACATGCCGTGGATTTTTACTCATCCCTTTATAAGGCGGAGGATTGTGACTCTTTATGTACTGAACAGTTGTTACACGGTCTTCCTCAATTGGGACCTGAGCAGAGAGTCGCATTGGACGCTGATATTACACTGCAAGAGCTGTCCACAGCAGTTATGCAGCTCTCAACAGGCCGAGCCCCTGGCATCGATGGTTTACCATCTGAGTTTTACAAGCACTTTTGGGGGTCTATTGGGGAGGATTTTTATGAAGTGGTGTGTGAATCTTTTCATGAGGGTTCTCTTCCTGTATCCTGTCAACGTGCGGTGCTTTCACTGTTGCCAAAAAAGGGGGATTTGGCTCTCATAAAAAATTGGAGACCTGTTGCCTTGCTGTGCGCAGAATACAAAATTGTTTCTAAATGTCTCTCAAACAGGTTGAAAGAGTATCTGGGATTGTTGATCCACAAGGACCAGTCCTACTGTGTACCTGATCGCTCTATTGTTGACAACTTGTTTCTGATAAGAGATGTTTTAGACATTTGTAAACTGTCTGCTGTAAATGTGGGTTTACTTTCGTTGGATCAGGAGAAGGCTTTTGATCGTGTGGACCACCAGTACTTGTTTAAAACAATGAAAGCCTTTGGGTTTGGGGATGTTTTTCTGTCTTGGGTGAATTTACTGTATGCTGGAGCCTCGTGTATGGTGAAGGTTGGTGGTGGTTTGAGTTGCCCCATCCCTGTCGAAAGGGGCATCAGGCAGGGATGCCCAATTTCAGGGCAGTTATATAGTCTGGCGATTGAACCAATGCTTTGTTTTTTAAGAGCGAAGCTTACTGGTTTCTCTGTGCCAGGTGTAATGAAGGGTCCCACGATAGCACTGTCTGCGTATGCAGATGACGTGATCGTTTTTATTACAGGGGGTGAGGATGTTAAGGTTCTCTCAAACACTTTAAAGGTGTATGAGGGGGCCTCCTCAGCTAGAGTCAATTGGGGAAAGAGTGAAGCGCTGTGGGCAGGTCAGCTTCAGATGGGGTCCGCTCCACGGTTACCAGGGGGGCTTCAGTGGGGCAGAGATGGAATGAAGACTTTGGGAGTTTTTCTAGGCTCCGATGTCTTTCAGAAAAAGAACTGGGAGGGTGTAGTGGAGAAAGTGTGTGCCAGACTGTCAAGGTGGAAATGGGTGTTGCCCCAGCTGTCCTATAGGGGACGGGTCCTGGTAGCTAATAATCTTGCTGCTTCTACCCTGTGGCACAGACTAATGATTTTACAGCCACCAAAGGGTCTGATACAAGAGCTTCAGAGGACCCTTGTCAATTTCTTCTGGTCTGGACAACACTGGATCAAAGCTGCAGCCCTGTATCTGCCACTGCACGAGGGTGGGCAAGGCCTGGTGGACATTTCCTCTAGGATCACGGCTTTCCGGCTCCAAGCAGTTCAGAGATTGTTGTACAGAGACTGTTCTAGCTGGGTCGAAACAGCCTACATATTGATGAGGAGAGCGGGCTGTTTGGGCTTAGACAAACATATTTTCCTCTTAAAGCTGGAGGGGGGTGATTTGACTGGCCTGACTCCATTTTATGAGTCTGTTATGCAGGCTTGGAGAGTCTTTGTCAAGTCCCGTAAGACCGGCACGCCACCAGGGATGTGGCTTTTTGAAGAGCCTCTTTTTCATAACACTGCCATCCAGTCCCGTGTTCTGGTTTCAGCTAGCCTACGTTCATGCCTATTAGGCGTGGGGTGTACCAAGCTGGGTCATCTGATGCGGAGCAGGAGCAGATTGGAGGAGCTGAGAGAAAGAGCGGGGATCCGATCATCTCGCCTACTGAGGAAGGTCGTCGATGAGGTCTGCGACTCCTTGCCAGTGCTTCATCTGCAGTATGTGACTGACATTTCCAATTCTGATCGGTGGAAGGAGGGTCTGGATTATGTGTTCCCTGCACTGATTGTTAGTGCTGCGATGGGGGCATTTGAGGAGGACGCGGGGATGCTGCTTTCCTTCGATACCCCGGAGCTGGGGGAGTTCAACGAGGTGGGAAAGAAGGCTATGTACAGAACATGTGTGAAGGTGTCCCATGCCTCTTCGCTGGAAGGGGTAAAATCGACGAGGTGGGCGGATGTGCTTGGTCCAGGTGCTTCTCCAAAAGGCTGTTGGCGATCATTGTATAAACTGCCTATTGATAAGAGGACAGCTGACCTCCAATGGAGGATAATACATGGAGCTATAGCCACCAACATGCATCTGGTACACCTGGACCCTACTGTTGGGGAGGGGTGTCCATTCTGTGCTGAAGATGAATCTCTGGCACATCTGTTTTTACTGTGTCCCAGGTTGGTTGGGATGATTGATCTGATCACTGATTGGTTCTCAACGTTGGGAGAGGTTTTCTCTTCCCAACTGTATATATTTGGGCCAAAGTACAGGTTCAGTCAAAAGGGTGTAGTTGTGTTGCTTAATTTTGTGTTAGGGGCAGCAAAATTAGCGATATGGAAGACCCGAAAGAACAGCATTCGGGGACAGGGGTCTGTGGATGTGGTGGGAATGCTGGAGGGAATGTTGGCAGCGAGACTAAGGGTTGAGTTTGCTTATTATAAACTTGTCAACAATATTGATCTGTTTTTGAGTATATGGGGGTATTCAGAGGCTGTTGTGTTTTGTTACTGTGGAGGAGGAATTGGAGTTGTGTTTTTAATTGATGTGTAACTGTGGTTTTGTATGAGTATTTATTGTGTGGTGGGCCCCCAGACCCAATAAAGAGTATTTAAAACTCAAACTCTCTCTCTCTCTCTCTCTCTGTCTCTCTCTCTCTCTCTCTCTCTCTCTCTCTCTCTCTCTCTCTGTCTCTCTCTGTCTCTCTGTCTCTCTCTCTCTCTCTCTCTCTCCACCTACTAATGTATTACATGTTTCATCCCTCTGGCTTCACCTGCTGTTGGACACTTTCTTGTCTGGAACAGGGATACTTATGCGTGTGTGTGTGTGTGTGTGTGTGTGTCTCTCAGGACGGCCTCACTCCTCTACATTGTGCAGCGCGGAGTGGACATGACCCCGCCATAGAACTGCTGCTGGAGAGAGGAGCACCCATACTGGCTAGGACCAAGGTACACACACACACACACCAAATACACACCACACACACACACCAAATACACACCAAATACACACCACAAACACTCACACATTCATACATACAGTACAAGCAAACACACAAACATTATTTCATTTGATTTTGGTGAGATTTTTTTGCCATGTGTTATGGAGTCAGGAAGTAAACTGTTACAGTACGGAGTCACAGAAATCTAACAAAAATGATATTCTCTCTCTCTCCCCTTCTCTCCCTCTGTCCCTCCTTCCCTCCCTCCCTCTCTCTCTCCCTATCTCCACCCTCTCCCTGCCTCCCTTCTCTCCCTCTGTCCCTCTTGCCCGCCCTCTCTCTCTCCCTCTCTCTCTCCCTATCTCCACCCTCTCCCTCTGTCCCTCTTTCCTTCCCTCTCTCTCTCTCCCTATCTCCACCCCTCCCTCGCTCTCTCTCTCCCCCCTCCCTCTGTCTCCCCCTTCCCTCTCTCTCCCCTTCCTCTCTCTCCCTCTCTCTCTCCCCTACCTCTCCCCCCCCCCCCCCCCCTATAGAACGGTCTCTCCCCCCTCCACATGTCGGCCCAGGGAGACCACGTGGAGTGCGTCAAACACCTGCTGCAGCACAAGGCGCCTGTTGATGATGTCACCCTGGACTACTTGACAGCGCTTCATGTCGCCGCCCACTGTGGTCACTACCGAGTCACCAAGCTGCTGCTGGACAAGAGGGCCAACCCCAACGTTAGGGCTCTGGTACGGATCTAATACACACACACACACTGGTACAGACCTAATACACACACACACACACACACACTGGTACGGATCTAATACACACACACACTGGTACCGACCTAATACACACACACACTGGTACCGACCTAATACACACACACACACACACACACACACACACACACACACACACACACACACACACACACACACACTGGTTAAAACCTAATACACAAACACACACACAAACACACACACATACACACACAAACACACAAACACACACACACACACACACACACACACACACACAGACAGACAGACAGAGAAACACACTGATACAGATCTAATACAACAGCTAGGTTGTTTGAATGTTTCCCTCCCAACGTTGCTGTGTGTTGTGTTTCTGTGTGTTGTGTTTCTGT
>NW_027257951.1:537500-542500 GCF_045791955.1 Oncorhynchus clarkii lewisi
TATACAACACTACTGTTGACCCATAATACTGTCCCCTATATAACACTATTGTTGACCCATAATACTGTCCCCCTATATAACACTACTGTTGACCAGGACCCATAATACTGTCCCCTATACAACACTACTGTTGACCCATAATACTGTCCCCTATATAACACTATTGTTGACCCATAATACTGTCCCCTATATAACACTACTGTTGACCAGGACCCATAATACTGTCCCCTATATAACACTACTGTTGACCCATAATACTGTCCCCTATACAACACTACTGTTGACCCATAATACTGTCCCCTATATAACACTACTGTTGACCCATAATACTGTCCACTATATAACACTACTGTTGACCCATAATACTGTCCCCTATATAACACTACTGTTGACCCATAATACTGTCCCCTATACAACACTACTGTTGACCCATAATACTGTCCCCTATACAACACTACTGTTGACCCATAATACTGTCCCCTATATAACACTACTGTTGACCCATAATACTGTCCCCTATATAACACTACTGTTGACCCATAATACTGTCCCCTATATAACACTACTGTTGACCCATAATACTGTCCACTATATAACACTACTGTTGACCCATAATACTGTCCCCCTATATAACACTACTGTTGACCAGGACCCATAATACTGTCCCCTATACAACACTACTGTTGACCCATAATACTGTCCCCTATATAACACTATTGTTGACCCATAATACTGTCCCCTATATAACACTACTGTTGACCAGGACCCATAATACTGTCCCCTATATAACACTACTGTTGACCCATAATACTGTCCCCTATACAACACTACTGTTGACCCATAATACTGTCCCCTATATAACACTACTGTTGACCCATAATACTGTCCACTATATAACACTACTGTTGACCCATAATACTGTCCCCTATATAACACTACTGTTGACCAGGACCCATAATACTGTCCCCTATACAACACTACTGTTGACCCATAATACTGTCCCCCAGATAACACTACTGTTGACCCATAATACTGTCCCCTATATAACACTACTGTTGACCCATAATACTGTCCCCTATATAACACTACTGTTGACCCATAATACTGTCCCCTATATAACACTACTGTTGACCCATAATACTGTCCCCTATACAACACTACTGTTGACCCATAATACTGTCCCCTATATAACACTACTGTTGACCCATAATACTGTCCCCTATATAACACTACTGTTGACCCATAATACTGTCCCCTATACAACACTACTGTTGACCCATAATACTGTCCCCTATATAACACTACTGTTGACCAGGACCCATAATACTGTCCCCTATATAACACTACTGTTGAGCCATAATACTGTCCCCTATATAACACTACTGTTGACCAGGACCCATAATACTGTCCCCTATATAACACTACTGTTGACCCATAATACTGTCCCCTATATAACACTACTGTTGACCCATAATACTGTCCCCTATATAACACTACTGTTGACCTATAATACTGTCCCCTATATAACACTACTGTTGACCCATAATACTGTCCCCTATATAACACTACTGTTGACCCATAATACTGTCCCCTATATAACACTACTGTTGACCCATAATACTGTCCCCTATATAACACTACTGTTGACCCATAATACTGTCCCCTATACAACACTACTGTTGACCCATAATACTGTCCCCTATATAACACTACTGTTGACCCATAATACTGTCCCCTATATAACACTACTGTTGACCCATAATACTGTCCCCTATACAACACTACTGTTGACCCATAATACTGTCCCCTATATAACACTACTGTTGACCAGGACCCATAATACTGTCCCCTATATAACACTACTGTTGAGCCATAATACTGTCCCCTATATAACACTACTGTTGACCAGGACCCATAAAACTGTCCCCTATATAACACTACTGTTGACCCATAATACTGTCCCCTATATAACACTACTGTTGACCCATAATACTGTCCCCTATATAACACTACTGTTGACCAGGACCCATAATACTGTCCCCTATATAACACTACTGTTGACCAGGACCCATAATACTGTCCCCTATATAACACTACTGTTGACCCATAATACTGTCCCCTATATAACACTACTGTTGACCTATAATACTGTCCCCTATATAACACTATTGTTGACCCATAATACTGTCCCCTATATAACACTACTGTTGACCCATAATACTGTCCCCTATATAACACTACTGTTGACCAGGACCCATAATACTGTCCCCTATACAACACTACTGTTGACCCATAATACTGTCCCCTATATAACACTACTGTTGACCAGGACCCATAATACTGTCCCCTATACAACACTACTGTTGACCCATAATACTGTCCCCTATATAACACTACTGTTGACCCATAATACTGTCCCCTATATAACACTACTGTTGACCCATAATACTGTCCCCTATATAACACTACTGTTGACCCATAATACTGTCCACTATATAACACTACTGTTGACCCATAATACTGTCCCCCTATATAACACTACTGTTGACCAGGACCCATAATACTGTCCCCTATACAACACTACTGTTGACCCATAATACTGTCCCCTATATAACACTATTGTTGACCCATAATACTGTCCCCTATATAACACTACTGTTGACCAGGACCCATAATACTGTCCCCTATATAACACTACTGTTGACCCATAATACTGTCCCCTATACAACACTACTGTTGACCCATAATACTGTCCCCTATATAACACTACTGTTGACCCATAATACTGTCCACTATATAACACTACTGTTGACCCATAATACTGTCCCCTATATAACACTACTGTTGACCAGGACCCATAATACTGTCCCCTATACAACACTACTGTTGACCCATAATACTGTCCCCTATATAACACTACTGTTGACCCATAATACTGTCCCCTATATAACACTACTGTTGACCCATAATACTGTCCCCTATATAACACTACTGTTGACCCATAATACTGTCCCCTATATAACACTACTGTTGACCCATAATACTGTCCCCTATACAACACTACTGTTGACCCATAATACTGTCCCCTATATAACACTACTGTTGACCCATAATACTGTCCCCTATATAACACTACTGTTGACCCATAATACTGTCCCCTATACAACACTACTGTTGACCCATAATACTGTCCCCTATATAACACTACTGTTGACCAGGACCCATAATACTGTCCCCTATATAACACTACTGTTGAGCCATAATACTGTCCCCTATATAACACTACTGTTGACCAGGACCCATAATACTGTCCCCTATATAACACTACTGTTGACCCATAATACTGTCCCCTATATAACACTACTGTTGACCCATAATACTGTCCCCTATATAACACTACTGTTGACCTATAATACTGTCCCCTATATAACACTACTGTTGACCCATAATACTGTCCCCTATATAACACTACTGTTGACCCATAATACTGTCCCCTATATAACACTACTGTTGACCCATAATACTGTCCCCTATATAACACTACTGTTGACCCATAATACTGTCCCCTATACAACACTACTGTTGACCCATAATACTGTCCCCTATATAACACTACTGTTGACCCATAATACTGTCCCCTATATAACACTACTGTTGACCCATAATACTGTCCCCTATACAACACTACTGTTGACCCATAATACTGTCCCCTATATAACACTACTGTTGACCAGGACCCATAATACTGTCCCCTATATAACACTACTGTTGAGCCATAATACTGTCCCCTATATAACACTACTGTTGACCCATAATACTGTCCCCTATATAACACTACTGTTGACCAGGACCCATAATACTGTCCCCTATATAACACTACTGTTGACCAGGACCCATAATACTGTCCCCTATATAACACTACTGTTGACCCATAATACTGTCCCCTATATAACACTACTGTTGACCTATAATACTGTCCCCTATATAACACTATTGTTGACCCATAATACTGTCCCCTATATAACACTACTGTTGACCCATAATACTGTCCCCTATATAACACTACTGTTGACCAGGACCCATAATACTGTCCCCTATATAACACTACTGTTGACCAGGACCCATAATACTGTCCCCTATACAACACTACTGTTGACCCATAATACTGTCCCCTATATAACACTACTGTTGACCCATAATACTGTCCCCTATATAACACTACTGTTGACTAGGACCCATTAAAAATAAATCAGATTTCATATCCTCATCTCAGAACCTGGTGTTTCTTGTTGAAGTATGTTCTCTGATGTTTTTTTCAAAACTAACACTGACGTATTCCTCCTACCCACAATCCTCTCTGCTCTCAGAACGGATACACCCCACTCCACATCGCTGCCAAGAAGAACCAGACGTCCGTCGCCTCGTCTCTGCTGCAGTACGGAGCGGAGACCAACGTCCTGACCAAGCAGGGGGTCACCCCTCTACACCTTGCCTCACAGGAGGGGCACAGTGATATGACCAGTCTGCTGCTGGGCAAGGGGGCACATGTCAACACTCCCACTAAGGTAGGGGGGGGGGACACGTCAACACTCCCACTAAGGTAGGGGGGGGGACACGTCAACACTACCACTAAGGTAGGGGGGGGACAGAGACTCACACAAACACACACGTAGCAGAGTCGTTGCACACATCCAAAAATGCACTCTTTGGCATATACAATACATTCTCTCCCATCTCTCTCTCCCCTCTCCATCTCTCTCTCCTTGCCACCTCTCTCTCCAACTCTCCCTCTCTCCTCCTCCTTCTCTCTCTCCATCTCTCCCATCTCTCTCTCAAACTCTCCCTCTCTCTCCCCCTCCATCTCTCTCCAACTATCCCTCTCTCTCTCCCCCTCCATCTCTCTCTCCAACTCTCCCTCTCTCTCTTCCCCTCCATCTCTCTCTCCAACTCTGTCTCTCTCTCCATCTCTCTTTCTCTCCCCTCTCTCTAAATGTCTCTCT
>NW_027257951.1:547500-555000 GCF_045791955.1 Oncorhynchus clarkii lewisi
CATACAAAAACCTAGACATACAAAAACCTAGACATACAAAAAACCTAGACATACAAAACCCTAGACATTTAAAACCCTAGACATTTAAAACCCTAGACATACAAAACCCTAGACATACAAAACCCTAGACATTTAAAACCCTAGACATTTAAAAACCCTAGACATTTAAAAAATCTAGACATACAAAAACCTAGACATACAAAAACCTAAACATTTAAAAACCCTAGACATTTAAAAACCCGAGACATTTAAAAAAAATATAGACATACAAAAAGCCCTAGACAATACAACAATTAGCGTACCCACCCTTGTCAGTCCCTGACAAAACCAAAATATATAGAAAACAGAGATATCTAAGATCAGGGCGTGACAAACGGTCCAGTTTGTAGTTGGTGTAGAGAGTCAGGCGCAGGACAGCAGATATGAGTAATCAACGTACTTTACTCAAAGTATACAAAATACAAAGCAATATAGCGAGCCCACAAAAAAAAACAGACCCGATGTACAAAGAACAATCACTCATAAACAAAACACGGGGGAACAGAGGGTTAAATAATAAACAAGTCATTGGGTGAGTGAAACCAGGTGTGTAAAGGCAAAGACAAAGACAAAACAAATGGAAAATGAAAAGTGGATCGGCGGCGGCCAGAAGGCCGGTGACGTCGACCGCCGAACGCCGCCCGAACAAGGAGAGGCACCGACTTCGGTGGAAGTCGTGACAAGTCGGGAACACTAACAGAGATAATATATAAATAAATACTGTGATTGAGACAGACAAGAGACTTTACAGACAAACACACTTTTTAGAGGAGAACACTATAGCTATATGTTTTAAAATAACATGATCACTTCTATAATACATTCTGGGGGGGATTCTATAGCTATGTGTTCTAGAATAACATTATCACTTCTATAATACATTCTGGGGGTATTCTATAGCTATGTGTTCTAGAATAACATCACTTCTATAATACATTCTGGGGGGGATTCTATAGCTATGTGTTCTAGAATAACATTATCACTTCTATAATACATTCTGGGGGGGATTCTATAGCTATGTGTTCTAGAATAACATTATCACATCTATAATACATTCTGGGGGGATTCTATAGCTATGTGTTCTAGAATAACATTATCACTTCTATAATACATTCTGGGGGGATTCTATAGCTATGTGTTCTAGAATAACATTATCACTTCTATAATACATTCTGGGGGGATTCTATAGCTATGTTTTCTAGAATAACATGATCACTACTATGATACATTCTGTGGGGATTCTATAGCTATGTGTTCTAGAATAACATTATCACATCTATAATACATTCTGGGGGGATTCTATAGCTATGTGTTCTAGAATAACATTATCATTTCTATAATACATTCTGGGGGGATTCTATAGCTATGTGTTCTAGAATAACATTATCACTTCTATAATACATTCTGGGGGGATTCTATAGCTATGTGTTCTAGAATAACATTATCACTTCTATAATACATTCTGGGGGGATTCTATAGCTATGTGTTCTAGAATAACATTATCATTTCTATAATACATTCTGGGGGGATTCTATAGCTATGTGTTCTAGAATAACATTATCACTTCTATAATACATTCTGGGGGGATTCTATAGCTATGTGTTCTAGAATAACATTATCACTTCTATAATACATTCTGGGGGGATTCTATAGCTATGTGTTCTAGAATAACATCACTTCTATGATACATTCTGGGGGGATTCTATAGCTATGTGTTCTAGAATAACATTATCACTTCTATAATACATTCTGGGGGGATTCTATAGCTATGTGTTCTAGAATAACATTATCACTTCTATAATACATTCTGGGGGGATTCTATAGCTATGTGTTCTAGAATAACATCACTTCTATGATACATTCTGGGGGATTCTATAGCTATGTGTTCTAGAATAACATCACTTCTATAATACATTCTGGGGGGATTCTATAGCTATGTGTTCTAGAATAACATCACTTCTATAATACATTCTGGGGGGATTCTATAGCTATGTGTTCTAGAATAACATCACTTCTATGATACATTCTGGGGGATTCTATAGCTATGTGTTCTAGAATAACATTATCACTTCTATAATACATTTTGGGGGTATTCTATAGCTATGTATTCTAGAATAACATCACTTCTATAATACATTCTGGGGGGATTCTATAGCTATGTGTTCTAGAATAACATTATCATTTCTAAAAAAAATTCTGGGGGGATTCTATAGCTATGTATTCTAGAATAACATTATCACTTCTATAATACATTCTGGGGGGATTCTATAGCTATGTGTTCTAGAATAACATTATCACTTCTATAATACATTCTGGGGGGATTCTATAGCTATGTGTTCTAGAATAACATTATCACTTCTATAATACATTCTGGGGGGATTCTATAGCTATGTGTTCTAGAATAACATCACTTCTATAATACATTCTGGGGGGATTCTATAGCTATGTGTTCTAGAATAACATTATCATTTCTATAATACATTCTGGGGGGATTCTATAGCTATGTGTTCTAGAATAACATTATCACTTCTATAATACATTCTGGGGGGGATTCTATAGCTATGTGTTCTAGAATAACATTATCACTTCTATAATACATTCTGGGGGGATTCTATAGCTATGTGTTCTAGAATAACATCACTTCTATAATACATTCTGGGGGGATTCTATAGCTATGTGTTCTAGAATAACATCACTTCTAAAATACATTCTGGTGGGATTCTATAGCTATGTGTTCTAGAATAACATTATCACTTCTATAATACATTCTGGGGGGGATTCTATAGCTATGTGTTCTAGAATAACATTATCACTTCTATAATACATTCTGGGGGGGATTCTATAGCTATGTGTTCTAGAATAACATCACTTCTATAATACATTCTGGGGGGATTCTATAGCTATGTGTTCTAGAATAACATTATCACATCTATAATACATTCTGGGGGGATTCTATAGCTATGTGTTCTAGAATAACATTATCACTTCTATAATACATTCTGGGGGGATTCTATAGCTATGTGTTCTAGAATAACATTATCACATCTATAATACATTCTGGGGGGATTCTATAGCTATGTGTTCTAGAATAACATCACTTCTAAAATACATTCTGGGGGGATTCTATAGCTATGTGTTCTAGAATAACATCACTTCTATAATACATTCTGGGGGGATTCTATAGCTATGTGTTCTAGAATAACATTATCACTTCTATAATACATTCTGGGGGGATTCTATAGCTATGTGTTCTAGAATAACATTATCACTTCTATAATACATTCTGGGGGGATTCTATAGCTATGTGTTCTAGAATAACATTATCACTTCTATAATACATTCTGGGGGGATTCTATAGCTATGTGTTCTAGAATAACATTATCACTTCTATAATACATTCTGGGGGGATTCTATAGCTATGTGTTCTAGAATAACATTATCACTTCTATAATACATTCTGGGGGGATTCTATAGCTATGTGTTCTAGAATAACATTATCACTTCTATAATACATTCTGGGGGGATTCTATAGCTATGTGTTCTAGAATAACATTATCACTTCTATAATACATTCTGGGGGGATTCTATAGCTATGTGTTCTAGAATAACATTATCACTTCTATAATACATTCTGGGGGGGTTCTATAGCTAGGTGTTCTAGATTACTGACTTCGCAATGATGCCAGAGATGACTGACTTCACAATGATGACAGAGATGACTGACTTCACAAAGATGCCAGAGATGACTGACTTCACAATGATGCCAGAGATGACTGACTTCACAATGATGCCAGAGATGACTGACTTCACAATGATGCCAGAGATGACTGACTTCCCCCTTTTAACTCTTTCTATTTATTTCTCCCCTCCTCCCACTCATCCCCCCTCCTCCCCCTCATCCCCCCTCTCCCCCTCATCCCCCCTCTCCCCCTCTTCCACTTATCCCCCTCCTCCCCCTCTCCCCCTCTCCCCCCTCTCCCACTTCTCCCCCTCCTCCCCCTCTCCCCCTCTTCCACTTCTCCCCCTCCCCCCTCTCCCACTTCTTCCCCTCCTCCCCCTCTCCCCCTCTCCCCCTCTCCCACTTCTCCCCCTCCTCCCTCTCTCCCCCCTCTCCCACTCCTCTCCTCTCCCTCCTCTCCCCGCAGGTGAGGACACTATGACAGGGGATGGAGGGGAGTACCTGAGAGCTGAGGACCTGAGGGAGCTGGGAGACGACTCTCTACCTGGACAATACCTGGATGGATTCAACTACATGAGCCACAACCTGGACAGGTGATGCACGCACACACACACACGCACGCACGCACGCACACACCCACACCCACACCGACCCACACACACACACCCACCCACACACACACACACACACACACACACACACACACACACACACACACACACACATCCACACACACACACATCCACACATCCACACACACACCCACACTCACACACACACACACACACACACACACACACACACACACACACACACACACACACACACACACACACACCACACACACACCCTACCACACACAGAGTCACCAGTGGAGGCTGCTGAGGGGAGGACGGCTCAGAGTAATGTCTGGAACGGAGCAAATGGCATCGACACCTGATACCGTTCCACAAATTCTGCTCCAGACATCAGACCCTCTATCACTGTGTATAATATAGTACTGTCTGTGTCTCATCAGACCCCTCTATCACTGTGTATAATATAGTACTGTCTATGTCTCATCAGACCCTATATCACTGTGTATAATATAGTACTGTCTATGTCTCATCAGACCCTCTATCACTGTGTATAATATATTACTGTCTATGTCTCATCAGACCCTCTATCACTGTGTATAATATAGTACTGTCTATGTCTCATCAGACCCTCTATCACTGTGTGTAATATAGTACTGTCTATGTCTCATCAGACCCTCTATCACTGTGTATAATATAGTACTGTCTATGTCTCATCAGACCCCTCGATCACTGTGTTGTTGTGTATAAAATAGTACTGTCTATGTCTCATCAGACTCTCTATCACTGTGTATAATATAGTACTGTCTATGTCTCATCAGACCCTCTATCATTGTGTATAATATAGTACTGTCTATGTCTCATCAGACCCCTCTATCACTGTGTATAATATAGTACTGTCTATGTCTCATCAGACCCTCTATCACTGTGTTGATGTGTATAATATAGTACTGTCTATGTCTCATCAGACCCTCTATCACTGTGTATAATATATTACTGTCTATGTCTCATCAGACCCTCTATCACTGTGTATAATATAGTACTGTCTATGTCTCATCAGACCCTCTATCACTGTGTATAATATATTACTGTCTATGTCTCATCAGACCCTCTATCATTGTGTATAATATAGTACTGTCTATGTCTCATCAGACCCCTCTATCACTGTGTATAATATAGTACTGTCTATGTCTCATCAGACCCCTCTATCACTGTGTATAATATAGTACTGTCTATGTCTCATCAGACCCTCTATCACTGTGTATAATATAGTACTGTCTATGTCTCATCAGACCCTCTATCACTGTGTTGATGTGTATAATATAGTACTGTCTATGTCTCATCAGACCCTCTATCACTGTGTTGATGTGTATAATATAGTACTGTCTATGTCTCATCAGACCCTCTATCACTGTGTATAATATAGTACTGTATATGTCTCATCAGACCCTCTATCACTGTGTATAATATAGTACTGTCTATGTCTCATCAGACCCTCTATCACTGTGTATAATATAGTACTGTCTATGTCTCATCAGACCCCTCTATCACTGTGTTGATGTGTATAATATAGTACTGTCTATGTCTCATCAGACCCTCTATCACTGTGTATAATATATTACTGTCTATGTCTCATCAGACCCTCTATCACTGTGTATAATATAGTACTGTCTATGTCTCATCAGACCCTCTATCACTGTGTATAATATATTACTGTCTATGTCTCATCAGACCCTCTATCACTGTGTATAATATAGTACTGTCTATGTCTCATCAGACCCTCTATCACTGTGTATAATATAGTACTGTCTATGTCTCATCAGACCCTCTATCACTGTGTATAAAATAGTACTGTCTATGTCTCATCAGACTCCTCTATCACTGTGTATAATATAGCACTGTCTATGTCTCATCATACCCTCTATCACTGTGTGTAATATAGTACTGTCTATGTCTCATCAGACCCTCTATCACTGTGTATAATATAGTACTGTCTATGTCTCATCAGACCCCTCTATCACTGTGTTGTTGTGTATAAAATAGTACTGTCTATGTCTCATCAGACCCTCTATCACTGTGTATAATATAGTACTGTCTATGTCTCATCAAACCCTCTATCACTGTGTATAATATAGTACTGTCTATGTCTCATCAGACCCTCTATCACTGTGTATAATATATTACTGTCTATGTCTCATCAGACCCTCTATCACTGTGTATAATATAGTACTGTCTATGTCTCATGGGAACCTCTATCACTGTGTATAATATAGTACTGTCTATGTCTCATCAGACCCTCTATCACTGTGTATAATATAGTACTGTCTATGTCTCATCAGACCCTCTATCACTGTGTATAATATAGTACTGTCTATGTCTCATCAGACCCTCTATCACTGTGTATAATATAGTACTGTCTATGTCTCATCAGACCCTCTATCACTGTGTTGATGTGTATAATATAGTACTGTCTATGTCTCATCAGACCCTCTATCACTGTGTTGATGTGTATAATATAGTACTGTCTATGTCTCATCAGACCCCTCTATCACTGTGTTGATGTGTATAATATAGTACTGTCTATGTCTCATCAGACCCTCTATCACTGTGTATAATATAGTACTGTCTATGTCTCATCAGACCCTCTATCACTGTGTATAATATAGTACTGTCTATGTCTCATCAGACCTTCTATCACTGTTTATAATATAGTACTGTCTATGTCTCATCAGACCCCTCTATCACTGTGTTGATGTGTATAATATAGTACTGTCTATGTCTCATCAGACCCTCTATCACTGTGTATAATATATTACTGTCTATGTCTCATCAGACCCTCTATCACTGTGTATAATATAGTACTGTCTATGTCTCATCAGACCCTCTATCACTGTGTATAATATATTACTGTCTATGTCTCATCAGACCCTCTATCACTGTGTATAATATAGTACTGTCTATGTCTCATCAGACCCTCTATCACTGTGTATAAAATAGTACTGTCTATGTCTCATCAGACTCCTCTATCACTGTGTATAATATAGCACTGTCTATGTCTCATCATACCCTCTATCACTGTGTGTAATATAGTACTGTCTATGTCTCATCAGACCCTCTATCACTGTGTATAATATAGTACTGTCTATGTCTCATCAGACCCCTCTATCACTGTGTTGTTGTGTATAAAATAGTACTGTCTATGTCTCA
>NW_027257951.1:560000-637500 GCF_045791955.1 Oncorhynchus clarkii lewisi
AAGTGAATAGAATGGAAGTGAATAGAATGGAATGGAAGTGAATAGAATGGAAGTGAATAGAATGGAAGTGAATAGAATGGAAGTGAATAGAATGGAATGGAAGTGAATAGAATGGAAGTGAATAGAATGGAAGTGAATATAATGGAATGGAAGTGAATAGAATGGAATGGAAGTGAATAGAATGGAAGTGAATAGAATGGAATGGAAGTGAATAGAATGGAATGGAAGTGAATAGAATGGAATGGAAGTGAATAGAATGGAAGTGAATAAAATAGAAGTGAATAGAATGGAAGTGAATGGAATGGAATGGAAGTGAATAGAATAGAATGGAAGTGAATAGAATGGAATGGAAGTGAATAGAATGGAAGTGAATATAATGGAAGTGAATAGAATGGAATGGAAGTGAATAGAATGGAAGTGAAGAGAATAGAAGTGAATAGAATGGAAGTGAATAGAATGGAATGGAAGTGAATAGAATAGAATGGAAGTGAATAGAATGGAATGGAAGTGAATAGAATGGAAGTGAATAGAATGGAAGTGAATAGAATGGAATGGAAGTGAATAGAATGGAAGTGAATAGAATGGAAGTGAATAGAATGGAAGTGAATAGAATGGAAGTGAATAGAATGGAAGTGAATAGAATGTAAGTGAATAGAATGGAAGTGAATAGAATGGAATGGAAGTGAATAGAATGGAAGTGAATAGAATGGAAGTGAATAGAATGGAAGTGAATAGAATGGAAGTGAATATAATGGAATGGAAGTGAATAGAATGGAAGTGAATAGAATGGAATAGAATGGAAGTGAATAGAATGGAATAGAAGTGAATAGAATGGAAGTGAATAGAATGGAATAGAAGTGAATAGAATGGAAGTGAATAGAATGGAAGTGAATAGAATGGAAGTGAATAGAATGGAATGGAAGTGAATAGAATGGAAGTGAATAGAATGGAATGGAAGTGAATAGAATAGAATGGAAGTGAATAGAATGGAAGTGAATAGAATGGAATAGAAGTGAATAGAATGGAAGTGAATAGAATGGAATAGAAGTGAATAGAATGGAAGTGAATAGAATGGAAGTGAATAGAATGGAATGGAAGTGAATAGAATGGAAGTGAATAGAATAGAAGTGAATAGAATGGAAGTGAATAGAATGGAATGGAAGTTAATAGAATGGAAGTGAATAGAACGGAAGTGAATAGAATGGAAGTGAATAGAATGGAAGTGAATAGAATGGAAGTGAATAGAATGGAATGGAAGTGAATAGAATAGAAGTGAATAGAATGGAAGTGAATAGAATGGAAGTGAATAGAATGGATGTGAATATAATGGAATGGAAGTGAATAGAATGGAATGGAAGTGAATAGAATGGAAGTGAATAGAATGGAATAGAAGTGAATAGAATGGAAGTGAATAGAATGGAATAGAAGTGAATAGAATGGAAGTGAATAGAATGGAAGTGAATAGAATGGAAGTGAATAGAATGGAATGGAAGTGAATAGAATGGAATGGAAGTGAATGGAATGGAAGTGAATAGAATGGAAGTGAATAGAATGGAAGTGAATAGAATGGAATGGAAGTGAATAGAATGCAAGTGAATAGAATGGAAGTGAATAGAATGGAAGTGAATAGAATGGAAGTGAATAGAATGGAAGTGAATATAATGGAATGGAAGTGAATAGAATGGAATGGAAGTGAATAGAATGGAAGTGAATAGAATGGAAGTGAATAGAATGGAAGTGAATAGAATGGAATGGAAGTGAATGGAATGGAAGTGAATAGAATGGAATGGAAGTGAATAGAATGGAAGTGAATAGAATAGAAGTGAATAGAATGGAAGTGAATAGAATGGAAGTGAATAGAATGGAAGTGAATAGAATGGATGTGAATATAATGGAATGGAAGTGAATAGAATGGAATGGAAGTGAATAGAATGGAAGTGAATAGAATGGAATAGAAGTGAATAGAATGGAAGTGAATAGAATGGGATAGAAGTGAATAGAATGGAAGTGAATAGAATGGAAGTGAATAGAATGGAAGTGAATAGAATGGAAGTGAATAGAATGGAATGGAAGTGAATAGAATGGAAGTGAATAGAATGGAAGTGAATAGAATGGAATTGAATAGAATGGAATGGAAGTGAATAGAATGGAAGTGAATAGAATGGAAGTGAATAGAATGGAAGTGAATAGAATGGAATGGAAGTGAATAGAATGGAAGTGAATAGAATGGAAGTGAATATAATGGATGTGAATATAATGGAATGGAAGTGAATAGAATGGAAGTGAATAGAATGGAAGTGAATAGAATGGAATGGAAGTGAATAGAATGGAATGGAAGTGAATAGAATGGAAGTGAATAGAATAGAAGTGAATAGAATGGAAGTGAATAGAATGGAATGGAAGTGAATAGAATAGAATGGAAGTGAATATAATGGAAGTGAATATGGAATGGAAGTGAATAGAATGGAATGGAAGTGAATAGAATGGAAGTGAATAGAATGGAAGAAGTGAATAGAATGGAACTGAATAGAATGGAATGGAAGTGAATAGAATGGAAGTGAATATGGAATGGAAGTGAATAGAATGGAAGTGAATAGAATGGAAGTGAATAGAATGGAATGGAAGTGAATAGAATGGAAGTGAATAGAATGGAAGTGAATAGAATGGATGTGAATATAATGGAATGGAAGTGAATAGAATGGAATGGAAGTGAATAGAATGGAAGTGAATAGAATGGAATAGAAGTGAATAGAATGGAAGTGAATAGAATGGAATAGAAGTGAATAGAATGGAAGTGAATAGAATGGAAGTGAATAGAATGGAATGGAAGTGAATAGAATGGAAGTGAATAGAATGGAAGTGAATAGAATGGAATGGAAGTGAATAGAATGGAAGTGAATAGAATGGAAGTGAATAGAATGGAAGTGAATAGAATGGAATGGAAGTGAATAGAATGGAAGTGAATAGAATGGAAGTGAATAGAATGGAATGGAAGTGAATAGAATGGAAGTGAATAGAATGGAAGTGAATAGAATGGAAGTGAATATAATGGAATGGAAGTGAATAGAATGGAATGGAAGTGAATAGAATGGAAGTGAATAGAATGGAAGTGAATAGAATGGAATGGAAGTGAATAGAATGGAATGGAAGTGAATAGAATGGAATGGAAGTGAATAGAATGGAAGTGAATAGAATGGAATGGAAGTGAATAGAATGGAATGGAAGTGAATAGATGGAATGGAAGTGAATATAATGGAATGGAAGTGAATAGAATGGAATAGGCATCTCTGTCAGAGACAAGAAGTTTGTTAACAATTCACTACGTAGGCATCTCTGTCAGAGACAAGAAGTTTGTTAACAATTCACTACGTAGGCATCTCTGTCAGAGACATGAAGTTCGTTAACAATTCACTACGTAGGCATCTCTGTCAGAGACAAGAAGTTTGTTAACAATTCACTACATAGGCATCTCTGTCAGAGACATGAAGTTTGTTAACAATCCACTACATAGGCATCTCTGTCAGAGACAAGAAGTTTGTTAACAATTCAGAGAGGCAAGAGTGACAGTTCTATCTTCTCCTGTCCTCTGGAACCTAGGCTGTTATCCTGTCCAGTTCCCTCCTGTCCTCTGGAACCTAGGCTGTTATCCTATCCAGTCCCCTCCTGTCCTCTGGAACCTAGGCTGTTATCCTGTCCAGTACCCTCCTGTCCTCTGGAACCTAGGCTGTTATCCTGTCCCCTCCTGTCCTCTGGAACCTAGGCTGTTATCCTGTCCCCTCCTGTCCTCTGGAACCTAGGCTGTTATCCTGTCCAGTCCCCTCCTGTCCTCTGGAACCTAGGCTGTTATCCTGTCCAGTACCCTCCTGTCCTCTGGAACCTAGGATGTTATCCTGTCCCCTCCTGTCCTCTGGAACCTAGGCTGTTATCCTGTCCCCTCCTGTCCTTTGGAACCTAGGCTGTTATCCTGTCCCCTCCTGTCCTCTGGAACCTAGGCTGTTATCCTGTCCCCTCCTGTCCTCTGGAACCTAGGCTGTTATCCTGTCCAGTCCCCTCCTGTCCTCTGGAACCTAGGCTGTTATCCTGTCCAGTACCCTCCTGTCCTCTGGAACCTAGGCTGTTATCCTGTCCCCTCCTGTCCTCTGGAACCTAGGCTGTTATCCTGTCCCCTCCTGTCCTCTGGAACCTAGGCTGTTATCCTGTCCAGTCCCCTCCTGTCCTCTGGAACCTAGGCTGTTATCCTGTCCTGTCCCCTCCTGTCCTCTGGAACCTAGGCTGTTATCCTGTCCCCTCCTGTCCTCTGGAACCTAGGCTGTTATCCTGTCCCCTCCTGTCCTCTGGAACCTAGGCTGTTATCCTGTCCAGTCCTGTCCTCTGGAACCTAGGCTGTTATCCTGTCCCCTCCTGTCCTCTGGAACCTAGGCTGTTATCCTGTCCCCTCCTGTCCTCTGGAACCTAGGCTGTTATCCTGTCCCCTCCTGTCCTCTGGAACCTAGGCTGTTATCCTGTCCCCTCCTGTCCTCTGGAACCTAGGCTGTTATCCTGTCCAGTACCCTCCTGTCCTCTGGAACCTAGGCTGTTATCCTGTCCCCTCCTGTCCTCTGGAACCTAGGCTGTTATCCTGTCCCCTCCTGTCCTCTGGAACCTAGGCTGTTATCCTGTCCCCTCCTGTCCTCTGGAACCTAGGCTGTTATCCTGTCCCCTCCTGTCCTCTGGAACCTAGGCTGTTATCCTGTCCCCTCCTGTCCTCTGGAACCTAGGATGTTATCCTGTCCAGTCCCCTCCTGTCCTCTGGAACCTAGGCTGTTATCCTGTCCCCTCCTGTCCTCTGGAACCTAGGCTGTTATCCTGTCCCCTCCTGTCCTCTGGAACCTAGGCTGTTATCCTGTCCCCTCCTGTCCTCTGGAACCTAGGCTGTTATCCTGTCCTGTCCCCTCCTGTCCTCTGGAACCTAAGCTGTTATCCTGTCCTGTCCCCTCCTGTCCTCTGGAACCTAGGCTGTTATCCTGTCCCCTCCTGTCCTCTGGAACCTAGGCTGTTATCCTGTCCCCTCCTGTCCTCTGGAACCTAGGATGTTATCCTGTCCTGTCCCCTCCTGTCCTCTGGAACCTAGGCTGTTATCCTGTCCAGTCCCCTGCTGTCCTCTGGAACCTAGGCTGTTATCCTGTCCCCTCCTGTCCTCTGGAACCTAGGCTGTTATCCTGTCCCCTCATGTCCTCTGGAACCTAGGCTGTTATGCTGTCCAGTCCCAATCCCACTGAAACCCCTAAATCCGGACTCCTGCCTGGCATGAAAATGTCAAATTTTATTCTGTAATCCACTAGGTTGCATTGTCAAAGAACATCTCTTACCTATGCATGTCAAAATACCACTATAGAATTCACCCTACTTCTCAGTGCTGTCTCGTATTGCCTCCCCATATGAGAGCTTCGGTAGAGAACGTGTGATCAACAAACGGTACGAGAGTAGATATGAATATTTTTTAAAACCTTGATATTTAAACTATTTCCGGTCTTCATCTCCACGTTATTCATCAGCTGATGTACTACCTGTATAATCATTCACTCGATTTTGCCAAAATATCGGAGATGTTCTGTCATTCGTTGAAAGGAGGTTATGCAGCAACTTTGGTCGTTTGACTTTTTTCGTTTGACTGCGGATACCGAGTCGGTGCTTCCTGAGCGCGCTCAGAGATAACCTAGGGAGGTGTACTGCTGAAATGCGCTGAATTCATTGAGGAACATGATAGAGCTCGGACTTTATAAACGGCCTGTTTCTCACTTCACAACAATGTCACTAACCACTGTTTCCATCCACAGTTTTTATGCGAGTAAAGTCATACCGCATAAAAAACTTTTTTAAACTCACATCTGCGATGAAAAGTTTTGGTATCGTTGTATAAATGGCGACAGATCATTTGTTCGTTCCACATGGTGAGATCTTTTAATGACTGTAAAATTATGCAAAAAATAATGGTGGAAACGCACCCTTTCACAGATCAACCATTTAACCCCTTCTCCCCCGTTTCCCCTCCTCCCTCTCCCTCTCCTCAACACTTCCCTACTCCCTCTCCTTCTACACCTCTCCCTCTTCTCCCCCGTTTCCCCTACTCCCTCTCCTCTCCTCACCCCTTCCTTTCTCCCTCTCGCTCTCCTCTCCTCAACCCTTCCCTACTCCCTCTCCTCACCCCTTCCTTACTCCCTCTCCCTCTCCTCTCCTCAAACCTTCCCTACTCCCTCTCCTCACCCCTTCCTTTCTCCCTCTCGCTCTCCCTCTCCTCTCCTCACCCCTTCCCTACTCCCTCTTCTTCTCCCTCTCCTCACCCCTTCCCTACTCCCTCTCCCTACTCCCTCTCTCTCTCCTCGCCTCACCCCTTCCATACTCCCTCTACCTGTCCTCACCTTTTCCCTACTCCCTCTCCCTCTCCTCACCCCTTCCCTACTCCCTCTCCCTCTCCTCACCCCTTCCCTACTCCCTCTCCTCTCCCCTTCCCTACTCCCTCTCCCTCTCCTCTCCCCTTCCCTACTCCCTCTCCCTCTCCTCACCCCTTCCCTACTCCCTCTCCTCTCCCCTTCCCTACTCCCTCTCCCTCTCCTCTCCCCTTCCCTACTCCCTCTCCTCTCCTCACCCCTTCCCTACTCCCTCTCCTCTCCTCACCCCTTCCCTTCCCCCTTCTCCCTCTCCTCTCCCCTTCCCTACTCCCTCTCCATCTCCATCACCCCTTCCCCACTCCATCTCCTCTCCCCTTCCCTAATCCCTCTCCTCTCCCCTTCCCTAATACCTCTCCATCTCCTCTCCCCTTCCCTACTCCCTCTCCATCTCCATCACCCCTTCCCCACTCCATCTCCTCTCCCCTTCCCTAATCCCTCTCCCTCCTCTCCTCCTCTCCCTTCAGCTTCCTGGTCAGTTTCATGGTGGACGCCAGGGGTGGGGCCATGCGTGGTTGCCGTCACAACGGGCTGCGCATCATCGTGCCGCCCAGGAAGTGTTCCGCTCCGACGCGGGTGACGTGCCGCCTGGTGAAGAGGCACCGCCTGGCGTCCATGCCCCCCATGGTGGAGGGAGAGGGGCTGGCAGGACGTATCATCGAGGTCGGCCCCACCGGGGCACAGTTCCTCGGGTAAGACGGAGAGAGGGAGGGGGAGTGTGGACGAGAGAGAGAGAGAGAGAGAGAGAGTGCGTCTGTGTGTATGTGCGCTCGTTCGTGTGTGTAATGTGTGTACGTCCTTGCGTGTGTGTGTGTGTTGACGTTCTCTTCTCCCCCCGTGCTGCGTAATGGATCAGTAAGCTCCACCTCCCCACGGCCCCGCCCCCTCTCAACGAGGGAGAGAGTCTTGTCAGCAGGATACTACAGCTGGGGCCTCCTGGCACCAAGTTCCTGGGGTAAATCACACACTACAGCTGGAGCCTCTAGGCACCAAGTTCCTGGGGTAACTAAAACACTACAGCTGGGGCCTCTAGGCACCAAGTTCCTGGGGTAAATCACACACTACAGCTGGAGCCTCTAGGCACCAAGTTCCTGGGGTAACTAAAACACTACAGCTGGGGCCTCTAGGCACCAAGTTCCTAGGGTAAATCACACACTACAGCTGGAGCCTCTAGGCACCAAGTTCCTGGGGTAACTAAAACACTACAGCTGGAGCCTCTAGGCACCAAGTTCCTGGGGTAAATAAAACACTACAGCTGAGGCCTCTAGGCACCAAGTTCCTGGGGTAACTAAACACTACAGCTGAGGCCTCTAGGCACCAAGTTCCTGGGGTAACTAAACACTACAGCTGGGGCCTCTAGGCACCAAGTTCCTGGGGTAACTCAAACACTACAGCTGGGGCCTCCTGGCACGGAGACCACGGAGACAGAGAAGGGACACAATATATACCCCGGCCCCTGGTCTCATTATATATACCCCCCACCCACCCAGCCAGACCATATATAACCATGTCTCACCATATATACCCTGGTCTCATCATATATACCCTGGTCTCACCATATATACCCTGGTCTCATCATATATACCCTGGTCTCATCATATATACCCTGGTCTCATCATATATACCCCCCACCCACCCAGCCAGACCATATATACCCTGGTCTCACCATATATACCCTGGTCCCATCATATATACCCTGGTCTCATCATATCTACGATGGTCTCATCATATATACCCTGGTCTCATCATATATACACTGGTCTCATCATATTTACCCTGGTCTCATTCATATATACCCTGGTCTCATCATATTTACCCTGGTCTCATCATATATACCCTGGTCTCATCATATTTACCCTGGTCTCATCATATATACCCTGGTCTCATCATATCTTCTCCCCAGCCCTCTCCACATTTGAGTTACAGTGTCGTTGTGTTGTTGAGAATTACATTCTGAATCAGTTCCAGTTTTATCCCATTACCCCCCATGATTTTTCCTCCACATATTGTAATGTTGTGATTTTTCTATGTTCGGAATAGTCTGTCACCTGACCCTCCTCCTCCTCCTCCTCCTCCTCATCATCATCAAAATATCATATACTTCTGTTTGCTTGAATCTCCTCCAGGAATTTCTCCAGGATTTCTTTGTCCCTCATCTTGTGATGTTTTGTGTTCTTCCATGGAATGCGTCCTCCTGTCATTACGACCTTTACCCTCTAACCCCTGACCTCTGACCCACCAGGCCGGTGATTGTGGAGATCCCTCACTTCGCGGCCCTGCGGGGCACGGAGCGGGAGCTGGTGATTCTGAGGAGTGAGATGGGGGAGAGCTGGAGGGAACATCACTGTGAACACACTGAGGAGGAACTCAACCAAATACTGAACGGCATGGATGAGGGTGAGGGGAGACGGGGGAGGGACGGGGGGACGAGTGGGAAGGTCTGGTACGGGGGAGAGCTGGATGGGGAGGGAGAAGGGAAGGGAAGGGAGGACAGGGAGTGGACGGAGGGGATGAGATGGGTGAGAAAGGGTGGAGGGAGGAGCAGGGAGGAGGCATGAGGGACGCAACAGAACCGGGCCGCCATGTTAGTACCAAGCCACCAATCGTTCTACCTTATTCTTTCACCAAAGATTAGGAAACATTTAGGTCCGACTTCTCAATCTGATTGGTCCTTGTGTATCATCTGACCCTGCTTCCCCGCTCCACCCATTGGTTCGTCCTCCAGAGCTGGACTCTCCTGAGGAGCTGGAGAAGAAGAGGATCTGCCGTATCGTCACCAGGGACTTCCCACAATACTTTGCGGTGGTGTCGCGCATCAAGCAGGACAGTCAACTGATTGGTCCTGAGGGAGCGGTGTTGAGCAGTACTCTGGTACCTCAGGTCCAGGCTGTGTTCCCAGAGGGGGCTCTCACTAAGAAGATCAGGGTTGGACTACAGGTAGGGAGGGATGGGGTCTGTGTGTGTAGCTTTTTCAAGTTGGTCTTCGGCCCCAACAAAAATGTATTTGGTAACGACAAACTGAACACTTTCAAGTTCGTTGTTTCTACTTCCTAACTCTTGTTCACTTCCTCCTAGGCCCAGCCAATCAGCGTAGACCTGGTGAAGAGGATTCTGGGTAACAAAGCTACTTTTAGCCCCATCGTTACCTTGGAGCCCAGGAGGCGGAAGTTCCACAAGCCAATCACCATGACGATCCCTGTCCCCAAAAGCTCGACCAATGACGGGACAGGCAACGTGTTTGGAGGGGACACGCCCACTCTGCGTCTGCTCTGCAGTATCACTGGTGCGTAGGAAATGACTGTTGATTGGCTGATTGTTTGATTGGCTGTTTGATTGATTGATTGTTTGGCCCATTGATTGGTTGTTTGAATTGGTTGTTTGATTGGCTGGTTGGTTGATTAACTAACTGACTGAATGATTGATTTTGAGTCGTCATGTTTACCTTCTTGATATTCATCAAAGCCTGGTTTCAGTCAACCCACATTAATATGTTGAATATATTTACCAGAGTTCCATCCTGATGTGTGTTCTAGGTGGAACCACTCCTGCCCAATGGGAGGACATCACTGGCTCCACCCCCCTCACCTTCATCAACCAATGTGTGTCCTTCACCACCAACGTGTCAGCAAGGTAATGTGTGAAACTGGTGTGTTTTCATCTGTCTGTTGTTTTTGACATTCTAGTGAAAACATCCTCCTCTTTCTGATTAATTAACTGAGGGAATGATTGATTCTTCATTGGATACGATTGATTGATCTGTTACATCCTTGATAGGTTGATTGATTATCAAGCCTCTTGTAGGTTCTAGCTGATAGACTGACTGACAGATTGGGTGATCTATTGACTGATTAATGAATCTATCAATTGATTAATTATTGATCACCCCCCTCCGGTGCGCTGTAGGTTCTGGCTGATAGACTGTCGTCAGACCCAGGAGGCTGTGAGTTTCTCTACCCAGCTGTACAGAGAGATCATCTGTGTCCCCTACATGGCCAAGTTCGTCATCTTCGCCAAGACGCTGGACCCCATCGAGGCCCGCCTCCGTTGCTTCTGCATGACGGACGACAAGATGGACAAGACGCTGGAACAGCAAGAGAACTTCACAGAGGTGGCCCGGAGTAGAGACGTAGAGGTGAGAGGAGGGGAAGGAGGAGAGGGGAGAGGGGAGGAGGAGAGGGGAGAGGGGAGAGGGGGGGCAAGGAGGAGAGGAGAATGGGGAGGGGGAGAGGGAGGAGAGGGGAGAGGGGGAGCAAGGAGGAGAGGAGAATGGGGAGGGGGAGAGGAGGAGAGGAGAATGGGGAGGGGGAGAGGGAGGAGAGGGGAGAGGGAGGGAGAGGGAGGAGAAGGGAGGGGAGGGGGGGAGAGGGAGTAGAGGGGAGAGGGGGGAAGGAGGAGAGGAGAATGGGGAGGGGGAGAGGAGGAGAGGAGAATGGGGAGGGGGGGAGGAGGAGAGGGGAGAGGGGGAGCAAGGAGGAGAGGGAATGGGGAGGGGGAGAGGAGGAGAGGAGAATGGGGAGGGGGAGAGGGAGGAGAGGGGAGAGGGAGGGAGAGGGAGGAGAAGGGAGGGGGGGAGAGGGAGTAGAGGGGAGAGGGGGGAAGGAGGAGAGGGGAATGGGGAGGGGGAGGGGGAGAGGGAGGAGAGGGGAGGGGATGGGGGAGAGGGAGTAGAGGGGAGTGGTGGGGAAAGGAGGAGAGGAGAATGGAGAGGGGGAGAGGGGAGAGGGGGGCAAGGAGGAGAGGAGAATGGGGAGGGGGAGAGGGAGGAGAGGGGAGGGGAGGGGGGAGAGGGAGTAGAGGGGAGACGGAGGGAAGAAGGAGAGGAGAATGGGGAGGGGGAGAGAAGGAGTAGAGGTGAGAGGGGGAAGGAGGAGGGGAGGAGGGAGAGGGAGTAGAGGTGAGTGGAGGGGAAGGAGGAGAGGAGAGGGGAAGATCTGGAAATGCAAGAGAAATTCACAGAGGGGTCCGGAGTAGAGATGTAGAGGTGAAGTGGGGGGGGGGGGGGGGTATTGGTGTCTGACCATGTCTGTCTGTCTGTCTGTCTGTCTGTCCGCCCGTCTGTCTGTCTGTCTGTCCCTACTATAGGTATTGGAAGGGAAGCCTATCTTTACGAACTGATTTGACCCTAGCTCTCTGCCGTCTGTCTGTCTGTCCCTACAATAGGTATTGGAAGGGAAGCCTATCTTTGCAGACTGTTTTGGGAACCTGGTTCCTCTGACCAAGAGTGGACAGCATCACGTCTTCAGCTTCTACGCATTCAAAGAAAACCGTCTCGCACTCTTCATCAAGGTAACACTCCATTACTGGACTTCTACGCTGGGAGAGTGTGACGTAGTTGTCCACTTTGTTTTAGTTCTGAATGGACTTCTTCTACGCTGGGAGAGTGTGACATAGTTGTCCACTTTGTTTTAGTTCTGAATGGACTTCTTCTACGCTGGGAGAGTGTGACGTAGTTGTCCACTTTGTTTTAGTTCTGAATGGACTTCTTCTACGCTGGGAGAGTGTGACGTAGTTGTCCACTTTGTTTTAGTTCTGAATGGACTTCTTCTACGCTGGGAGAGTGTGACGTAGTTGTCCACTTTGTTTTAGTTCTGAATGTACTTCTTCTACGCTGGGAGAGTGTGACATAGTTGTCCACTTTGTTTTAGTTCTGAATGGACTTCTACACTGGGAAACAGTGACACTGATATATAGTTTAGAATACATCAGAGACACTGGTATATAGTTTAGAATGCATCAGAGACACTGGTATGTAATTTAGTATGTATTTTAATGAGTTTTGAGTACGTCATAGACACTGGTATATAATTTAGTATGTATTTTAATGAGTTTTGAGTACATCATAGACACTGGTATGTAATTTAGTATGTATTTTAATGAGTTTTGAGTACATCATAGACACTGGTATATGATTTAGTATGTATTTTAATGAGTTTGATTATACAGTATAATATACCAGAATGTTTTTTCACATTCCTTGCTAATATTCCCACCTTCACCTGATTCCATGAGTCTCCAGTGATTGGTTGATTAGTTGATTGATTGATTGACAGATTCGTGACTGCGCCCAGGAGCCGTGTGGCAGACTGTCCTTCACCAAGGAGCCCCGCACCTACCGTAGTCTTACCCACAAGGCAATCTGCAACCTGAACATCACGCTGCCCACCTACTGCAAGGTAAGACACCTGAACACACCTGGACTGAACACAATGTGTAATGACAGGAAATAATGCTG
This sequence comes from Oncorhynchus clarkii lewisi, assembly GCF_045791955.1. NCBI lineage: Eukaryota > Metazoa > Chordata > Actinopteri > Salmoniformes > Salmonidae > Oncorhynchus > Oncorhynchus clarkii. The sequence goes on from NW_027257951.1 coordinate 572,658, forward strand.
AACACACCTGGACTGAACACAATGTGTAATGACAGGAAATAATGCTGAACACATCTGGACTGGACACAATGTGTAATGACAGGAAATAATGCTGAACACACCTGGACTGGACACAATGTGTAATGACATTAAATAATGATAATGCTGAACACACCTGGACTGGACACACCTGGACTGGACACAATGTGTAATGACATGAAATAATGATAATGCTGAACACACCTGGACTGGACACAATGTGTATTTACATTAAATGATGATAATGCTGAACACACCTGGACTGGACACAATGTGTAATGACATGAAATAATGATAATGCTGAACACACCTGGACTGGACACAATGTGTATTTACATTAAATAATGATAATGCTGAACACACCTGGACTGGACACAATGTGTAATGACATGAAATAATGATAATGCTGAACACACCTGGACTGAACACAATGTGTATTTACATTACATAATGATAATGCTGAACACACCTGGACTGAACACCATGTGTATTTACATTAAATAATGATAATGCTGAACACACCTGGACGGAACACAATGTGTGTTAACATTAAATAATGATAATGCTGAACACACCTGGACGGAACACAATGTGTGTTAACATTAAATAATGATAATGCTGAACACACCTGGACGGAACACAATGTGTGTTAACATTAAATAATGATAATGCTGAACACACCTGGACTGAACACAATGTGTGTTAACATTAAATAATGATAATGCTAAACACACCTGGACTGAAATGTGAATAACGCTGAAGATCTGGCTCATACTGAATAACGTTGTCCCAAAACAGATCTGACTCAGTGTGAATAACACTGTCCCACTACAGATCGGTCTCAATGTGAATAACACTGTCCCAAAGCAGATCAGACTGAATGCCTTCTTTATTTCTCTCCTTGGTGTCCTATTCAGGAGTCTGACTCAGACCTAGACGCAGATGACGAGGTAACCAACTACACCTTTTCAGAACATTCCTCTTGTTAAAATTTGATAAAACGTTAAAACACTTTTGTTTTTAACCTGATTTATGTTTATTCACTGATTGTATTCAACGTTGTTGTATTGAACCCTCCTTTCTTACAGAGTGACAAGAGTGACAAAAAATGTAAGCTGAGTTTATTTGTTTTTTGAAATTATTACATTTGTTGGTAGTGACAAACACAGGCTCTGCATTAACTAACCTTCATAACTACCTGTAGTCCAGGAAGAACAGATTCAATTACATTGTCGTTTTGTTTAAAAATGCAGTACGCAGGCCAATGATTTGCATTGCTTAACATACAACAATGGCCGCTTGACTAGCCGGGTTGTGTGTAATATACTATACTATAGTAATATACTATTACTAGCACCTTGTCTAGTTACCTGTGGGTTCCTGACCACTATACTATAGTACTATAATATTACTAACACCTTGTCTAGTTACCTGTGGGTTCCTGACCACTATACTATAGTAATATAATATTACTAACACCTTGTCTAGTTACCTGTGGGTTCCTGACCACTATACTATAGTACTATAATATTACTAACACATTGTCTAGTTACCTGTGGGTTCCTGACCACTATACTATAGTAATATAATATTACTAACACCTTGTCTAGTTACCTGTGGGTTCCTGGCCGCTATGCTATAGTACTATAATATTACTAACACCTTGTCTAGTTACCTGTGGGTTCCTGACCACTATACTATAGTACTATAATATTACTAACACCTTGTCTAGTTACCTGTGGGTTCCTGGCCGCTATGCTATAGTAATATGATATTACTATAACCTTGTCTAGTTACCTGTGGGTTCCTGACCGCTATGCTATAGTAATATGATATTACTATAACCCTGTCTAGTTACCTGTGGGTTCCTGGCCGCTATGCTATGGCTGGTATGCGTTGCATCCCTTCCTCTCCAATACCCATTCTGTTTCTCCCTCCTACAATCCCTCCCTCCTTCATCCATTCGACCATCATCATCATCATCACGCTATAGGAAGTCAAAGGGAATGAACGCTTGAGTTACTGTAGAGATACTATATGAATGTTTGAGATACTATATGAATGTTTGAGATACTGAATGAATGTTTAATATACTGTATGAATGTTTGAGATACTATATGAATGTTTGAGATACGGTATGAATGTTTGAGATACTGTATGAATGCCTGAGATACTATATGAATATTTGAGATACTATATGAATGTTTGAGATACTGTATGAATGTTTGAGATACTACATGAATGTTTGAGATACTGTATGAATGCTTGAGATACTATATGAATGTTTGAGAATACATATATTTACCATGGCACTTCCAATGTGAACATATAACCTCCCGTTATTTAAATGTATTTGGACGGCTGACGAAAACACACTGTACTATGACAATATGTTAAACGAACGTCATTTCATTCTGGATTTTTCCTTGCCTGGAATTAATTCAAAGATTAATTTTCAGTTTATTTTTGTCTCCGATCACTCCCTTATTTTACTTTCATGGTTGTTGAAACACTTTCTTTGCTCTGCATGAAAATAACTTGACTCACACATACATATGGTATATGTTTGTTAGTCTGTGTATGTGTGTGTTACCACTCATTCTCCTTTTCTGTTATCAATTAATTTGCCTGTTAAATCACTGGTATATTTTCTGTTATCAATTCATTAGCATGTTATATCACTGGTATGTTTTCTGTTATCAGTTCATTAGCCTGTTACATCACTTGTATCTTTTCTGTTATCAATTCATTTGCCTGTTATTTCACTGGTATCTATTCTGTTATCAATTAATTAGCCTGTTATATCACTGGCATCTCTTTTCTTAGATCACTGATATTTATTTAACAAATTAACTGAGGTTATGTACATGTATTTATATATAGTTTTACTGATAAGATATTTATTTACAACATTAACTGCGGTTTATGTATTTATAAATAGTTTTACTGATAAGATATTTATTTACAACATTAACTGAGGTTTTTTATTTATATATAGTTTTACTGATAAGATATTTATTTACAACATTAACTGAGGTTTTTTATTTATATATAGTTTTACTGATTATATTTTATTTACTTTAGAATTCCTGACAGTTAGCTATCAGCGGTTAATATGGCACGGGAAACATTCTGCTCTTTTCTCCCTATTTGCTTTTTTCAGTGGACATGAACCCTTCATGTTGAGATACAATCTTGAGATCTTTGTTTGTGTGAAACCAGTCTGTTTTTCTTCCTCCATTTGTTCCATATTCAGCAGGGTTTGGGGGTCAATTCCATTACAATTCAAACAGTCAATTCAGAAAGTAAAGCAAAATTCAAATTCCACATTTTCCTAATTGAAAAGCGTTGAAGAGAATTGGAATTTGGAACTGGAGTTTCAGTCTACTTCCTGAATTAACTAGAATATAAATGGAATTGACTCCAACGCTGGTATTCAGGTCGCTCCCCATTTTTATTTTTATACCTTCCTGTTGTGTTTAGACTACTTCCTGTTGTGTTTAGACTACTTCCTGTGTCATGTGTATGAATGTGCAGTCAAACACACCAATATGTATCGACAGGTTATTTCTTGCCCATATCTTTCCTCCGTCCTGTTCTGTTTCTCTTCTGTTTGCTTCGCTTCTGCTGTTGCTGCCCTCCTCCCCCCATCTCCCGTCCCCCGCTCCTCTGGAGAACTCACCACTCCTCTTCCGTTGTCAAGCTGCTTTCCCCTTTCCCTGTGTTGAACAGAAGATATACTGTGATATATTCTGCCCTGACCACAGTTTTTTTCCGATGTCTTCTCTTCCCCTTCACTCCATCCTCCCCTTATGTTCTTTGCACCTTTTGGTTTGGTTTCCTCCTTTTTTTTCAAAATGGAAGACGACGAGACGGAGTCGACAGAGACTTACACGCTGCCGACCAATCAGGTGCTAGACCCAGCCATGCTGGCCAGCCCTGACCTCCTTTCAGAGGTCTCCGATATGAAACACGACCTCATCAAGATGTCTGCCATCTTGATGACAGAGCAAACTGAACACCCAAGCCCTTCGGATAGAGGAAGAGGAGGAGGAGGAAGAGGAGGAGGAAGGACAGGGATGGAGGAGGAACCCGGGGAGCCGTTTGAGATCATGGAACAGGTGAAAGAGGATCTGGAGAAGGTTGGAGACATTTTACGAGGGGGAGATACTAGATTCACAAACAACAAAGAGAAAGTACTGCAGATGTCCAAAATGGAGGAAAATGAGTGGGTTATTCTCTCTCAGACTAAAGCCACAGCCATGACTCCCTCTGATGTTCAGGAGCCGGTACTACAAGAAGTCAGCATTCAGAGGAAGACCTCTCCCACAATGACCAAAGAGTTTAGAGATATGTCAGGTATGGTGTCTCACCTCAGTGGAGGCGTGAACAAGCACCTAGAAGAGAGATCTGGTGTAACCAGTTTCCCACTACAGGACATCATAGTCCAGGAGAGATTAGATCAGGTCGTTCTGAAGCGGGAAGGCAAACGCCATCCCCCTGAGATCAAAAAGCCGATCAGGAAGAAGTTGAGGGACAGGGAACGTTCTGGATGCAGCAGTTCCGAGGGGGAGCTGGAGAGGATGAGCTCTGAGGAGTCCCTTGATGGGGATGTTGTTCTGGGAGAGCCGAGGCAGGAAGTGGTTCCCGGGTCTAAGCCTGGAGTGGTTCCCGGGTCTGAGCCTGTAGTGGTTCCCGGGTCTGAGCCTGGAGTGGTTCCCGGGTCTATGCCTGGAGTGGTTCTTGGGTCTGAGCCTGTAGTCGTTCCCAGGCATATGCCTGGAGTGGTTCCCGGGTGTGAGCCTTTAGTGGTTCCCAGGTCTATGCCTGGAGTGGTTCCCGGGTCTGAGCCTGTAGTCATTCCCAGGTCTATGCCTGGAGTGGTTCCCGGGTCTGAGCCTGTAGTCGTTCCCAGGTCTATGCCTGGAGTGGTTCCCGGGTCTGAGCCTGTAGTCGTCCCCAGGTCTATGCCTGGAGTGGTTCCTGGGTCTGAGCTTGTAGTGGTTCCCAGGTCTATGCCTGGAGTGGTGTCTGGGTCCGGACCTGTAGTGGTGTCTGGGTCTGGACCTGGAGTGGGGCCCGGGACTGAGTTAAAACCGACTGCAACCCTGGATTGGGATGTTGTACTGGGGGAGTCTGGGCTCGGTTCTGGGTCTGAAACTTGGTCTGGGCCTTCTGGACCAACCCCAGCCATGGAGCCACTAGTGTCGCCCCTGGTCGTGGAAACCCCAATCGGATCCATAAAGGACAGAGTGAGAGCTCTGCAAAAGAAGGTTGAGGAAGAGGAAGAGGAGGAGGATGGCCGTAAGCGAAAGCCTATACAGGCGCCAGTCCCTCAGAACACAACTTTCATCACCATCACTAAGGAGATGGGTGAGCCCCAGATGCCAGATCTTCCTAAGCTTCCCAGATCTCGGAAATCCCCTCGGTCTCAGACGGAGAGGCTGGAGGAGACAATGTCTGTCCGGGAGCTGATGAAGGCATTCCAGACTGGCCAGGATCCTTCCAAGAACAAAACAGGGCTCTTCGAGCACAAAGCCATGACGTCATCCACAACCTCCACATCGAGCTCCGAGGCAGTGATCTACAGTGAGACCTACAGAGCTGAAACCAGTCCCACAGAGCATACGCCATCAGAAACTCCAACTTCCACAATCCTCTGCTCGCAGAGTGATGTTCTGGCTCTCCATTACAAAGGGGTGGATGATGAACCACATCTGATCTTAGTAAGAGACCACTCTGAAGACTCTGAGATAACTCATGTCTTAGAAAGGGACCACTCTGAAGACACTGAGATAACTCATGTTACGGTTCAGTTGCAGGAGTCAGCGACTAACATCAACAGAATACAACCAGAGGACAGAGGGATCCCTCTAGACAGGGCTCTACCAGAGGACGGATGTATCCTCCTAGAAAGGGGTCTGCCAGAAGGTGGAGAGATCCTCCTAGACAGGGCTCAACTGGAGGAGGGAGGGATCCTCCTAGATAGGGCTCTACCAGAGGACGGAGGGATCTTCCTAGACAGGGCTCAACCAGAGGACGGAGGGATCCTCCTAGACAGGGCTCTACCAGAGGATGGAGGGATCCTCCTAGAGAGGTCTCTACCAGAGGACGGAGGGATCCCTCTAGACAGGGCTCTACCAGAGGACGGAGGGATCCCTCAAGACAGGGCTCTACCAGAGGACGGAGGGATCCTCCTAGACAGGGCTCTACCAGAAGATAGAGGGATTCTCTTAGACAGGGCTCTACCAGAGGACGGAGGAATCCCTATAGACAGGGCTCTACCAGAGGACGGAGGGATCCCTCTAGACAGGGATCTACCAAAATACAGAGGGATCCCTCTAGACAGGGCTCTACCAGAGGACGGAGGGATCCTCCTAGACAGGGCTCTACCAGAAGACAGAGGGATTCTCCTAGACAGGGCTCTACCAGAGGATGGAGGGATCATCCTAGACAGGGCTCTACCAGAGGACGAAGTGATCCAACTAGACCGGGATCTGTCAGATACTGGAGGAATCGTCCTAGACACGACTCTACCAGAGGACAGAGGGATCCTCCTAGACAGGGGTCTACCAAGAGATGGAAGGATCCCTCTAGACATGGATCTACCGGAGGACGGAGGGATCCCTCTAGACAGGGATCTACCAGAGGATGGAGGGATCTTCCTAGACAGGGCTCAACCAGAGGATGGAGGGATCCTCCTAGACAGGGCTCTACCAGAGAATGGAGGGATCATCCTAGACAGGGCTCTACCAGAGGACGGAGGGATCCTCCTAGACCGGGATCTATCAGAAAATGCAGGAATCTTCCTAGACAAGGTTCGACCAGAGGATGGAGTAATCCTCCTAGACAGGGCTCTACCAGAGGACGGAGGGATCCTCCTAGACAGGGCTCAACTAGAGGATGGAGGGATCCTCCTAGACAGGGCTCTACCAGAGAATGGAGGGATCATCCTAGACAGGGCTCTTCCAGAGGACAGAGTGATCCTCCTAGACAGGGCTCTACCAGAGGATGGAGGGATCCTCCTAGACAGGGCTCTACCAGAGGACAGAGGGATCCTCCTAGACAGGCTTCTAGCAGAGGATGGCAGGATCCCTGTCGACAGGGCTCTACTAGAGGATGGAGGGATCCTCTTAGTCAGGGCTCTACCAGAGGATGGAGGGATCTTCCTAGGCAGGGCTCTACCAGAGGCGGGAGGGATCATCCTAGATAGGGCTCTACAAGAGGATGGAGGGATCCCTCTGGACAGGGCTCTACCAGAGGATGAAGGGATCCTCCTAGACAAGAATCTAACAGGGGACGAAGGGATCCTCCTAGTCAGGGCTCTACCAGAGGACGGAGGGATCTTCCTAGGCAGGGCTCTACTTGAAGACGGAGGGATCCTCCTGGACAGAGCTCTACCAGAGGACAGAGGGATCCTCCTAGACTCGGCTCTACCAGAGGATGGAGGGATCCTTCTAGACAAGATTCTACCAGAGGACGGAGGAATCCTCCTAGACAGGGCTCTACCAGAGGATGGAGGGATCCTCTTAGGCAGGGCTCTCCCAGAGGATGGATGGAGCAGCCCAGAGATGATGCAGCTGGAGGAACCAGAGATGGGACCAGACCGGATGTCTTCTATAGAGATGATGCGGCTGGAGGAACCAGAGATGGGACCAGACAGGAAATCTTCTACGGAGATGATGGAGCTGGAGGAACCAGAGATGGGACCAGACAGGAAGTCTTCTACGGAGATGATGCCGCTGGAGGAACCAGAGATTGGACCAGACAGGAAGTCTTCTACAGAGATTATGCAGCTGGAGGAACCAGAGATTGGACCAGACAGGAAGTCTTCTACAGAGATGATGCAGCTGGAGGAACCAGACATGGGACCAGACAGGAAGTATTCTACAGAGATGATGCAGCTGGAGGAACCAGAGATGGGACCAGACAGGAAGTCTTCTATAGAGATGATGCAGCTGGAGGACCCAGAGATGGGACCAGACAGGAAGTCTTCTATAGAGATGATGCAGCTGGAGGAACCAGAGATGGGACCAGACAGGAAGTCTTCTACGGAGATGATGCAGCTGGAGGACCCAGAGATGGGACCAGACAGGAAGTCTTCTGTAGAGATGATGCAGCTGGAGGAACCAGAGATGGGACCAGACAGGAAGTATTCTATGGAGATGCAGATCAGCCCAGACAGGAAACCCTCTGAGGACTTTAGCGCTGACATCAAGGCCGAGCTGGAGGACAGTCCAGAGTACCAGCTGTTCAGACAGACCTCGTTTATAGGGGATGACGACCACCCCCAGGCTGAAAAAGCTGAGGCTGAGGCTGAGAACCTGGTGGGGAATGAAAGCCCTGTGAATCTGAAGCATGAAGGCGCAGCGGACTCTCCCGGGACTAGCCTAGGAACCAGGACTCCCCATTCAAGCACGGGGGAGAGTGAGAAACACGAAGGATTAGCAGACACCCCACCGATGAGCCCACTCACATTCCCCACTCAGGAGGTTGACCTGCCCACAGTTTATAAAGAGACAGAGAGAATGGATGGGGTGAAAGTACGAGGAGATGTAACTCATGGTGATGAAGAAATCTTTCCAGAAACTGAAGATTTAGTCGTAGAAACCAAATCAGCGACTCCGTCCCCTGTTCGGGAACCGCTGTTACAAGAAGTCACGATCCAACGGAAGACCTCCCCCAGACCGGTTAAAGTGGTGAGAGATATGTCAGGGATGGAGTCCCTCCTCAGGGGAGATATGGATCACGACCTAGAACAGAGACCATCACCTGTCCGTGGCGCTGAAGTGATGACAGTTCAGGAACCGCTGTTACAAGAAGTCAGGATGGAAAGGAAAATCTCCCCCAGAACGGTTACAGTGGTGAGAGATATATCACGGATGGAGTCCCTCCTCAGGGGAGATATGGATCACTACCTAGAACAGAGATGTATGGTAAATAGTGGTTCACCAAAGGATGACATAGACCAACAGCAGAGTTTCAAACAGACCATTGTGACCAGGGAGGTAGACATGGAGGTAGACATGTCTACAGAAGATACAGAGACAGAAAAAGAAGACTGGTGGAAAGTGCAAGACATGGATGATGGTGGCTCTCGGGGTGCCGAATCGATAATCTTGAACCCAGTTCAGGAGCCGATGTTACAAGAAGTCATGATCGAAAGGAAGACATCGCCCAGACCAGCTGTAGGAGTTAAAGATACATCAGGCATGGAGGCACTCCTCAGTGGAGATTTAGAACAGTACCTAGAAGACAGACCTGTAGATCTCAGTGGTGTACCGGAGGACGACATCGTACAAGAGAGATTTGAACAGGTTGTGATTACACGGGAGAGAAAACAGGAAACCCACACGTTCTCCACTGAGCAGGTAGACCGGTCCGCAGCAGATAAAGTGACAGAGCGAGATGTTGTTAATATAGTGCAAGTAGGAGCCGCGGAGGACGGCGTCATCTACGGTGATAACGACTTCGTGCAGAGTTGTTCAGCTGGGGGGGAAGCATCAGAAAGTTCAGCTACTACAGTGATACGTTCAAGAGACTCAAAGAAGGTGACCTTTGACCTTCAAAGGACGTTTGATTCAGCGCTCCCCGCTCAAGCCTCTGAAGAGGACGACCAGGTCACTGTTGACAAAAGACTCATCTTAGAGGACTGGGATGATTTAGAGATAAAACCATCGTACCCCAAAACTACAGAACTTTCATACTCAAACCTAAACATGCAAGACTCAATTTCAGCAGACAGAATTGCTCCTGAATCTAGTTGGGTTGTACCAGAGCGCCATGAAAGGGATTCATCTGATCATGGAGCTGCGCACAGTCCAGACGGTGTGGGTCAGGCCCTCAGACCTGCAGACTTAGAGGTCCTCTTTCCTTTGGCCCTGGGCCACCCAGAGAGACGACTCTCCCATGGGGATTCTCTGGAGACCAGTCCTGTCATGGATGAAGGTTCCTCCAAGACGTCCCCTGACTCTATAGAGCCAAGCTCAACCGGGGACTCCCCCTGCCTTGACTCACTGGAGAGCAGCCCCACTGAACTGAAACAAGACACAGGCTTTCAGGCGACAAAGAAGACAGCTGTGTATGAAGACTACTTCTCTCAGCTTAGAGCCTGTCTCGGTGAGGAGCACGTCAGCAACATTGAGAATGAGGATTACTCCAAACGGACTTATCAAATGGGTGGTGAGCTCGAGGGTCCCCTCCCATTGAAGGGGGAAGACCCTGAGTGGCTCTCCATGCCCATAAATCGGAGCTCAAACCCTGAGGATGATATGGACGACGTGGATGCAGAGGGGAGCGAGACCGGCCAGAGACAGTTCACCCCAGAGGAGGAGATGTTCAAAATGGCCGCCAAGATCAAAACCTTCGAGGAGATGGAGCAGGACGTTAAAACGAAGACAGACGGGAAACCCTCAGATGGCTCTGTGTTATCAGACTGTGAGGATTATGAAGAATGTCAGTCGATCGTTGACCTGATGGACAGGGAGGCGAAATCATCTAAGCCCAAAACCGACGCCGGTACTCTTCAGTCTGAAATTGAAACTGTGGCTGAAATCCAACCCTCAGTCCCTGGTGCAGTAACTGCGTTGGATAGTTCAGTTCACTTTGAAGCTCACCTACCATACAGTGCCTCAGGACATTCACCATCAGGAAAACAGGTCTCTGAGCACCTTGAATATCGTTCACTAAGCACTGAAAAAGAACAATATACCACAGAGAACATCAGTGAAAATATCAGTGAACGCACTGAGCAGAAAGAGAAGATAGATGTAATATCAGCTATGCAAGCACACGAGGAGGAGATGGATCAGTCACAGTTGAGTGTCAGTCAGTCTGGTGAAAGTCAGTCAGTCAAACCAGAGGTGTTGTGCACTGACGATGAAAGCTTCAAGGAGGTGGAGGATGCGGATGGTAAGGCAGCCGTGTTGGAAATGCATCCCGAAGACATGCCTGTTCTAGGAGAGCTGGTCCCATGGAGTGCCATGTCAGACGACAACGAGGATGACAATGACGATGAAGCCTTCGCAGCACGTGTGGAGGCAGAGGAACGAAGGATGATGGCTCTCGTGGAAGACCGCTGTACCCCTGACACCACACCGGGTCGCACACCAACCGAGGGGGGCACCCCCAATCCCTTCCAGTTCCAGGAAGGGAAGTTCTTTGAGATGACCAGAGGGGGCGCTATCGACATGACAAGGAGGAGCGTTGAAGAGGAGGGCGAGGGCTATGCCTTCTTTCACATAGGAGAACACCCAGTTGACCAGGTTCTGTTCGAGGACACTGGAGATTGCGCTAGCCCCGATGTTCTCAGAACAGAACAGACTATTGCCGTTGGTGATCTACACCTCCAGAAGGTGGACCAAACCAAAGATGATTCTGACACCTCCTTCCAGACTATACCATTACCCGAGGCTGATCAGAGGGGGAAACCAGTGGCCAAACCCAGTACCTCCATCAAAATGGAGCCAAAAGCTGAAACATTCCCCCTGCTAGAAGCTAAGATGGGAAGCTTCTTAGAGGTAGGTTCTCCAGACCCGACTATAGCTGAACTCCAGATGTTTACCACCACTACTCTTGTCACCCGCTCTGTGTACTCTGAACAGGTCCGCCAGTCATCCGACTCATCTCTTGAGGATGAAGAAGAAGAGGAAGAGGAGCAGGGTTCTGTCATTGAGATGCCCGCTGGCTATTATGACTCAGTGGCACCCCCTAGTGTCCTGCACGGGTATGACACCTTGGCAGGGTCTGACACCTCAATGGCACCCCCTAGTGTCCTGCAAGGGTATGACACCCCGGCAGGGTCTGACACCTCAGTGGCACCCACTAGTGTCCTGGCAGGGTCTGACACCTCTAGTGTCCTGGAAGGGTCTGACATCTCAGTGGCACCCCCTAGTGTCCTGGCAGGGTCTGACACCTCTAGTGTCCTGGAAGGGTCTGACATCTCAGTTGCACCCTCTAGTGTCCTGGCAATGTCCTACACTTCAGCAGACACTGTGGCTAAGGATGAAAGCAGTTTCAAATCAAAGATACCCATCAAAGCTGGTTCAATGAAATCAGACCTCGGCCTTGAGCAGAACTCAACAGTGGAGGAATCTCTTGTTCAGGACCGGAGGACGAGGTCCGAGGAGGATTTTGGAGCCAGGAAGAAAATATTAACTGACAAAGACAGCAGGAGTCACTCCGACAGCGACCATCCTGCAACTAAATCCAAACCTCTCACCTCCAGACTCCCTGTCATGAGCAAACACAAACCCACATCCCACTCCTCCTCCTCTTCCCAGCCCGACAGAGACCAGGGCTTTGACGTACGAGAGCCTTCCCTCCCATCCTCTCTGGATGTCGACGACATCAGCAGCAGCGGTGATCACAACAGTCCAGATTCTGTTATCTTCAGGTATGACAGACCAACGCCTCGCAGATCTGCCCCGGACATGAGGGCTTTGTCGACTCAGACACGGGTTCGAGCTTCCTCGGTGACGGGGGAGGTGTTTGAGTCGAGACCCATCTGGGAAGACTCAGTAGAAACTCAGATGCAGCGAATCTGGGATGATCGGACAACGGAGCGGCAGCAAGGTACCAAAAAATCTGGCACTTCCTGTCCTCTCTTTCTCTGCTCCTTGGAAGACCTAACTTTGTCTTATTCAAGACCAATCATTTGTCACTTTTCTGTTGTGTGTCTTGTTTTGTCATTTTGTGCCGTGCTGTGTTGTCTTGTCCTGTGCTGTGTTGTCTTGTCCTGTTCTGTGTTGTCTTGTCCTGTGCTGTGTTGTCTTGTCCTGTGCTGTGTTGTCTTGTCCTGTGCTGTGTTGTCTTGTCCTGTTCTGTGTCGTCTTGTCCTGTTCTGTGTTGTCTTGTCCAGTGCTGTGTTGTCTTGTCCTGTGCTGTGTTGTCTTGTCCTGTGCTGTCTTGTGTTGTTTTGTTTCTTTTCCATATAAATGTCTGTGTCTATTGACGATTGTCTAGATGTCTATTGTCTATGTATGTGTACATTAAATCTCAAGATTGACTTACCTAGATGTGTTAGGAGAAAACTCATGATTAACTTCAGGACATCTAATTACTAAATTACTGAAACTCCTTATACTAATAATGACCACATTGAGTTCGGAATGCACACAGTTTTTCCATTGTTTAAGTACTAATCGACTACAAACACACTGTCGTGGTGGTCCGAGTAGAGCAGGTATTGTCATCAACAGTATGGATCAGAACATCAGCCCTGCTTCATACTTCACCCATCATTAGCACCATGACCTCCACAGCCTATAACATAGAGGCCGGTTACAGTACCTACTGAAATCTATCTGTACCTTCCAAGAACCTAGAAAACATCCCATGATCAACATGATATCTGGAGAGTTTTAAACTGCTATATTTTCAGAGAAGTTATGGCCTGCGGCCCAAAATGGCACCCTATTCCCTATGGGCGTTATGGTCTAAAGTAGTGCACCCTATTCCCTATGAACCCTGTGGTCTAACGTAGTGCACCCTGTTCCATATGGCCCCTATGGTCTAACGTAGTGCACCCTATTCCCTATAGCCCCTATGGTCTAACGTAGTGCACCCTATTCCCTATGGGCCCTGTGGTCTAAAGTAGTGCACCCTATTCCCTATGGGCCCTGTGGTTTAAAGTAATGCACCCTGTTCCATATGGCCCCTGTGGTCTAAAGTAGTGCAATGTAAAGGGAATATGATGCCATTTGGGACGCAACCATAGCGTTGTTACCGCGCTGCTGTTGAGCTGTGATGACCAGTGTGTAACCTCTCTCCGTGGTGGTGTTCGTAGTGGATTGGCACGACGATGCAGACAGGAAAGAGGAGACGTTGGCTATCGTTGCAGACCTGCTGGGGTTCAGCTGGACAGGTAAGTTATCCAGGTGGTGTTTACCTGGTGTAGAAGGTATGTATGAAATAGGAGTGAAAAGCTGTTGGAACACTGGTCAAATGTTGTCCACTATGTAGGGAATAAGGGTACTGTAATAAGGGTACCCACTATGTAGGGAATAAGGGTACTGTAATAAGGGTACCCACTATGTAGGGAATAAGGGTACTGTAATAAGGGTACTGTTTAGGGCGTCACCTCAGTGTCGTCGTCTCCCCGTCTGTCTCAGAGCTGGCGAGGGAGCTGGAGTTCAACGAGGATGAGATCCAGGAAGTGAGGACGGAGAACCCTAACTCTCTACAGGAGCAGAGCCACGCCCTGCTGCAGCGCTGGGCTGAGAGAGAGGGAAAACACGCCACCGGTATGTCTGTCCTGACGCCATCTGTTCTCCTGGGCCTCACTTGGGTATGTCCAAAATGGCACCCTATTCCTTATACTGTATAGTGCACTGCTCTGGACAAAAGTAGTGCACTATGTAGGGAATAGGGTGCCATTTTGGCACTCAGCCCTGGACTCAACCACGGAAACCATCAATCTCTGGACAAAAGTAGAGCACTATGTAGGGAATAGGGTGCCATTTTGGCACTCAGCCCTGGACTCAACCACGGAAACCATCAATCTCTGGACAAAAGTAGAGCACTATGTAGGGAAACCATCCATCCATCTATATATGAATGATAAATATATGTTACAGCCTTATTCTAAAATTGATTTAAAATGTTAGTTGTTTTCTCATCAATCTAAACACGATACCCCATAATGACAAAGCAAAAACTTTTTTTATTTTTTTTATTTTAAATGTTTGCTATTTATGAATATGTCTTCTTAAATTGATTGTCTTTTTTGTTGTATCTTGTTGTTGTTGTTGTTGTTGGTTTAGAGCAAGATAATTTTGTTTAATGAAAAAGTGCTATAGAAGTGAAATAAGTAAGGATTATTTATTATTATTATTATTATGATTGTTACTTAACTAATATTTATTATTATGATTGTTACTTTACTAATATGTGTTATCTTTTGTCCAGCAGAGGAGAGCCTGATCAAGAGGCTGACCAAGATCAACCGGATGGACATCGTCCACCTGATAGAGACCCAGATGAACAAGTCAACACAGGAGCAGACGTCCAGGACCTACGCAGAGATAGAGAAGACTCTGGACCAGAGCGAAGGTACTGGACCAGTTACATTATATTACATTACAGAGATAGAGGAGACTCTGGACCAGTTACATTACAGAGATAGAGGAGACTCTGGACCAGTTACATTACAGAGATAGAAGAGACTCTGGACCAGTTACATTACATTACAGAGAGAGGAGACTCTGGACCAGTTACATTACATTACAGAGATAGAGGAGACTCTGGACCAGTTACATTACATTACATTACAGAGATAGAGGAGACTCTGGACCAGTTACATTACAGAGATAGAAGAGACTCTGGACCAGTTACATTACATTACAGAGATAGAGGAGACTCTGGACCAGTTACATTACAGAGATAGAGGAGACTCTGGACCAGTTACATTATATTACATTACAGAGATAGAGGAGACTCTGGACCAGTTACATTACAGAGATAGAGGAGACTCTGGACCAGTTACATTATATTACATTACAGAGATAGAGGAGACTCTGGACCAATTACATTACAGAGATAGAGGAGACTCTGGACCAGTTACATTATATTATATTACATTACAGAGATAGAGAAGACTCTGGACCAGAGTGAAGGTACTGGACTAGTTACATTATATTACATTACAGAGATAGAGGAGACCTGGACCAGTTACATTACATTACAGAGATAGAGAAGACTCTGGACCAGTTACATTACATTACAGACATAGAGAAGACTCTGGACCAGTTACATTACATTACAGAGATAGAGGAGACTCTGGACCAGTTACATTATATTACAGAGATAGAGGAGTCTCTGGACCAGTTACATTACAGAGATAGAGGAGACTCTGGACCAGTTACATTACATTACAGAGATAGAGGAGACTCTGGACCAGTTACATTACATTACATTACAGAGATAGAGGAGACTCTGGACCAGTTACATTACATTACATTACAGAGATAGAGGAGACTCTGGACCAGTTACATTACATTACAGAGATAGAGGAGACCTGGACCAGTTACATTACATTACAGAGATAGAGGAGACTCTGGACCAGTTACATTACATTACAGAGATAGAGGAGACTCTGGACCAGTTACATTACATTACAGAGATAGAGGAGACTCTGGACCAGTTACATTACATTACAGAGATAGAGGAGACTCTGGACCAGTTACATTACATTACAGAGATAGAGAAGACTCTGGACCAGTTACATTACATTACATTACAGAGATAGAGGAGACTCTGGAACAGTTACATTACATTACAGAGATAAAGGAGACTCTGGACCAGTTACATTACATTACATTACAGAGATAGAGGAGACTCTGGACCAGTTACATTACATTACATTACAGAGATAGAGGAGACTCTGGACCAGTTACATTACATTACATTACAGAGATAGAGGAGACTCTGGACCAGTTACATTACATTACAGAGATAGAGGAGACTCTGGACCAGTTACATTACATTACAGAGATAGAGGAAACTCTGGACCAGTTGCATTACATTGCAGAGATAGAGGAGACTCTGGACCAGTTGCATTACATTACAGAGATAGAGGAGACTCTGGACCAGTTACATTACATTACATTACAGAGATAGAGGAGACTCTGGACCAGTTGCATTACATTGCAGAGATAGAGGAGACTCTGGACCAGTTACATTACATTACAGAGATAGAGGAGACTCTGGACCAGTTACATTACATTACAGAGATAGAGGAGACTCTGGACAAGTTGCATTACAATGCAGAGATAGAGGAGACTCTGGACCAGTTATATTACATTACGGAGATAGAGGAGACTCTGGACCAGTTACATTACATTACATTACAGAGATAGAGGAGACTCTGGATCAGTTACATTACATTACAGAGATAGAGGAGACTCTGGACCAGTTACAGTACATTACATTACAGAGATAGAGGAGACTCTGGACCAGTTACATTACATTACAGAGATAGAGGAGACCTGGACCAGTTACATTACATTACAGAGATAGAGGAGACTCTGGACCAGTTACATTACATTACAGAGATAGAGAAGACTCTGGACCAGTTACATTACATTACATTACAGAGATAGAGGAGACTCTGGACCAGTTACTTTACATTACATTACAGAGATAGAGGAGACTCTGGATCAGTTACATTACATTACAAAGCTATAGGAGACTCTGGACCAGTTACATTATATTACAGAGATAGAGGAGACTCTGGACCAGTTACATTACAGAGATAGAGGAGACTCTGGACCAGTTACATTACATTACAGAGATAGAGGAGACTCTGGACCAGTTACATTATATTACAGAGATAGAGGAGACCTGGACCAGTTACATTACATTACAGAGATAGAGGAGACTCTGGACCAGTTACTTTACATTACATTACAGAGATAGAGGAGACTCTGGACCAGTTACATTACATTACATTACAGAGATAGAGGAGACCTGGACCAGTTACATTACATTACAGAGATAGAGGAGACTCTGGACCAGTTACATTACATTACAGAGATAGAGGAGACTCTGGACCAGTTGCATTACATTACAGAGATAGAGGAGACTCTGGACCAGTTACATTACATTACAGAGATAGAGAAGACTCTGGACCAGTTACATTACATTACATTACAGAGATAGAGGAGACTCTGGACCAGTTGCATTACATTGCAGAGATAGAGGAGACTCTGGACCAGTTACATTACATTACAGAGATAGAGGAGACTCTGGACCAGTTACATTACATTACAGAGATAGAGGAGACTCTGGACAAGTTGCATTACATTGCAGAGATAGAGGAGACTCTGGACCAGTTATATTACATTACAGAGATAGAGGAGACTCTGGACCAGTTACAGTACATTACATTACAGAGATAGAGGAGACTCTGGACCAGTTACATTACATTACAGAGATAGAGGAGACCTGGACCAGTTACATTACATTACAGAGATAGAGAAGACTCTGGACCAGTTACATTACATTACATTACAGAGATAGAGGAGACTCTGGACCAGTTACTTTACATTACATTACAGAGATAGAGGAGACCTGGACCAGTTACATTACATTACAGAGATAGAGGAGACCTGGACCAGTTACATTACATTACAGAGATAGAGGAGACTCTGGACCAGTTACAGTACATTACATTACAGAGATAGAGGAGACTCTGGACCAGTTACATTACATTACAGAGATAGAGGAGACCTGGACCAGTTACATTACATTACAGAGATAGAGGAGACTCTGGACCAGTTACATTACATTACAGAGATAGAGAAGACTCTGGACCAGTTACATTACATTACATTACAGAGATAGAGGAGACTCTGGACCAGTTACTTTACATTACATTACAGAGATAGAGGAGACTCTGGATCAGTTACATTACATTACAAAGATATAGGAGACTCTGGACCAGTTACATTATATTACAGAGATAGAGGAGACTCTGGACCAGTTACATTACAGAGATAGAGGAGACTCTGGACCAGTTACATTACATTACAGAGATAGAGGAGACTCTGGACCAGTTACATTATATTACAGAGATAGAGGAGACTCTGGACCAGTTACATTACATTACAGAGATAGAGGAGACTCTGGACCAGTTACATTACATTACATTACAGAGATAGAGGAGACTCTGGACCAGTTACATTACATTACAGAGATAGAGGAGACCTGGACCAGTTACATTACATTACAGAGATAGAGGAGCCTCTGGACCAGTTACATTATATTACAGAGATAGAGGAGACTCTGTACCAGTTACATTACATTACATTACAGAGATAGAGGAGACTCTGGACCAGTTACATTACATTACAGAGATAGAGGAGACTCTGAACCAGTTACATTACATTACAGAGATAGAGGAGACTCTGGACCAGTTACAGTACATTACAGAGATAGAGGAGACTCTGGACCAGTTACATTACATTACATTACAGAGATAGAGGAGACTCTGGACCAGTTACATTACATTACAGAGATAGAGGAGACTCTGGACCAGTTACATTACATTACAGAGATAGAGGAGACTCTGGACCAGTTACATTACATTACAGAGATAGAGGAGACTGGACCAGTTACATTACATTACAGAGATAGAGGAGACTCTGGACCAGTTACATTACAGAGATAGAGGAGACTGGACCAGTTACATTACATTACAGAGATAGAGGAGACTCTGGACCAGTTACATTACATTACAGAGATAGAGGAGACTCTGGACCAGTTACATTACATTACAGAGATAGAGGAGACTCTGGACCAGTTACATTACATTACAGAGATAGAGGAGACTCTGGACCATTTACATTACATTACAGAGATAGAGGAGACTCTGTACCAGTTACATTACATTACAGAGATAGAGGAGACTCTGGACCAGTTACATTACATTACAGAGATAGAGGAGACTCTGGACCAGTTACATTACATTACAGAGATAGAGGAGACTCTGGACCAGTTACATTACATTACAGAGATAGAGGAGACTCTGGACCAGTTACATTACATTACAGAGATAGAGAAGACTCTGGACCAGTTACATTACAGAGATAGAGGAGACTCTGGACCAGTTACATTACATTACATTACAGAGATAGAGGAGACTCTGGACCAGTTACATTACATTACATTACAGAGATAGAGGAGACTCTGGACCAGTTACATTACATTACATTACAGAGATAGAGGAGACTCTGGACCAGTTACATTACATTACAGAGATAGAGGAGACTCTGGACCAGTTACATTACATTACAGAGATAGAGGAGACTCTGGACCAGTTACATTACATTACAGAGATAGAGGAGACTCTGGACCAGTTACATTACATTACAGAGATAGAGGAGACTCTGGACCAGTTACATTACATTACAGAGATAGAGGAGACTCTGGACCAGTTACATTACATTACATTACAGAGATAGAGGAGACTCTGGACCAGTTACATTACATTACAGAGATAGAGGAGACTCTGGACCAGTTACATTACATTACAGAGATAGAGGAGACTCTGGACCAGTTACATTACATTACAGAGATAGAGGAGACTCTGGACCAGTTACATTACATTACATTACATAGATAGAGGAGACTCTGGACCAGTTACATTACATTACAGAGATAGAGGAGACTCTGGACCAGTTACATTACATTACAGAGATAGAGAAGACCTGGACCAGTTACATTACATTACAGAGATAGAGGAGAGTCTGGACCAGTTACATTACATTACAGAGATAGAGGAGAGTCTGGACCAGTTACATTACATTATATTACAGAGATAGAGAAGACCTGGACCAGTTACATTACATTACAGAGATAGAGGAGACTCTGGACCAGTGACATTACATTACATTACAGAGATAGAGAAGACTCTGGACCAGTTACATTACATTACAGAGATAGAGGAGACTCTGGACCAGTTACATTACATTACAGAGATAGAGGAGACTCTGGACCAGTTACATTACATTACAGAGATAGAGGAGACCTGGACCAGTTACATTACATTACAGAGATAGAGAAGACTCTGGACCAGTTACATTACATTACAGAGATAGATGAGACCTGGATTGTGAAAACGACTTGTTTGTTTGTTTTTGATTTGATATAGAAATATAAATAAATTATTTGTTTTTATTTTTTGCATATAAAGCAATAAAATAACAACTTGATTTTTCAATTTTCCCATGTGGGTCAGGTTAAATGTGGAATGCTTGTCATTGGTTATTATGTTCACAGCCAATATTTACTGTCCTTTCAAAGTAAGAGTTCACGCTTCTGACCATGCTGTTCTATTATCTACGAATTAATTGATTAATAGCTGACCGTACCGTGCCACAGTGCTATGATCAATTACGAATTCTGCATTAGATTTAGTGTGCATTGACTTAAGGAATGAACTGCTGTTACTGTAAATGGTTAGCTGTCTGATGTATCCTAGCTACCTAGCTAACCATTGGCCATCTTATTAAAAGAGCGCCCCCTATATCGAAGAAGTTAAATAATGATATCCAGACAAATCAACAGTAACTATTGCGAGACTAGAGATATTCACCTAGCTATGGTTAGTCAGTGGTTGCACATCTACCTAGCTGTAATGACACAAGGGTGTGAATAGCACACATTTAAATATATCCTTTCACAGTTTATAGCAGGTCTCCAGCTACCCAGACCTGTCTGATCAGGGTGCTGTGGGTGTGTCCAGCTTACACCTGTGCAAATCCGGTTGTGTGTGTATAGCAATGGAATGAAATATGCAACCAATGGCTCAAGTCGTGTTATAGGTCCACCCCACACCTGGAGGGTTGTGTGGTCCTGTCCAGAAGAAACCCCTAGCCCCTACCTCTAGACACTTGTGGAGATCTGAGAGGATTGGACAGGTGTAAGCAATAGAACCATAATTCCACCAAGAGGGTAAGGTGGATCTCACACCATGTCACCACCCATCAATCACTCTCAGATCTCCACAATTGTAGGGACTAGGGGTTGGTTCTGGACAGTAGGGGCTAGGTTTTTTTTCAGGACAGTAGGGACTAGGGGTTGGTTCTGGACAGTAGGGGCTAGTTTTTTTCTGGACAGTAGGGACTAGGGGTTGGTTCTGGACAGGCCATGGGTATTATGGTAGCTCAGTCAGTCAGTCACTGTCATCAGTCCCTCTCAGTGTCTAGACTCTGGGCAGTAGGGATTAGGGGTTGTTTCTGGGCGGTTGGGACTAGGGGTTGGTTCTGGGCGGTTGGGACTAGGGGTTGGTTCTGGGCGGTTGGGACTAGGGCTTGGTTCTGGGCGGTTGGGACTAGGGGTTGGTTCTGGGCGGTTGGGACTAGGGGTTGGTTCTGGACAGGCCATGGGTATTATGGTAACTGTTTTCCAACATAGTGATGTTTGTTTCCAACATCAGGGCTGTTTTCCAACATAAGGATGTTTGTTTCCAACATCAGGGCTGTTTTCCAACATCAGGGCTGTGTTCTATCATAATTATGTTTGTTTCCAACATCAGGGCTGTTTTCCAACATCAGGGCTGTTTTCCAACATAATGATGTTTGTTTCCAAAATCAGGGCTGTTTTCCAACATAATGATGTTTGTTTCCAACATCAGGGCTGCTTTCCAACATAGTGATGTTTGTTTCCAACATCAGGGCTGTTTTCCAACACAATGATGTTCGTTTCCAACATCAGGGCTGTTTTCCAACATCAGGGCTGTTTTCCAACACCAGGGCTGTTTTCCTAACATCAAGGCTGTTTTCCCAACATCAGGGCTGTTTTCCAACATCAGGGCTGTTTTCCAACACAATGCTGTTTGTTTCCAACATCACCGCTGTTTTCCAACATCAGGGCTGTTTTCCAACATCAGGGCTGTTTTCCAACATAATGATGTTCGTTTCCAACATCAGGGCTATTTTCCAACATCAGGGCTGTTTTCCAACATCAGGGCTATTTTCCAACATAATGATGTTCGTTTCCAACATCAGTGCTATTTTCCAACACAATGCTGTTCGTTTCCAACATCAGGGCTGTTTCCAAAATCAGGGCTGTTTTCCAACATAATGATGTTTGTTTCCAACATCAGGGCTGTTTTCCAATATAATGATGTTTGTTTCCAACATGCTGTTTTAAATCCGCTAAGTGATTTGTTTCCTTGCCACGATACTAACGAGTAATTTGTTCGACGATCAGATGAGAGCATCATGACTGGTTGTGTTCTTGCCACATTTAAATGTCCTTTTAATCGTTAAATTACGTCTTTATTATTTGGCCCATACATTTTTTTATAGACTTCCCCCAAATGTCACAGTGTGATTCGTATTTAGTGTCAGGGTTAATTTAGAGGGTTCTGCCAGTGATGTTGGTAGAGGACGATATAATCTGACCATGTTTTGATCCTGAGTCTGTGTGTCTGTCTCTCTCTCTCTCTCTCTCTCTCTCTCTCTGTGTTTCTCTGTTTCTCTCTCTCATTCTGTCTCTCTGTCTCTCTATTTCTCTCTCTCGCTCTCTCTCTCTCTTTCTTTCTCTCTCTCTCTCTCTCTCTCTCTCTCTCTCTCTCTCTCTCTCTCTCTCTCTGTCTCTCTCTCTCTCTCTGTGTTTCTCTCTCTCTCTCTCTTTCTCTCTCTCTCTCTCTTTCTGTCTCTCTCTCTCTTTCTGTCTCTCTCTCTCTCTGTGTTTCTCTGTCTGTCTGTCTGTCTGTCTGTCTGTCTGTCTGTCTGTCTGTCTGTCTGTCTGTCTGTGTCTGCCAGTTTCTGTAGCCCTGTCCTCAGTGCAGGAGGACGTAGACAGCCTCAGACTGGTGAGGAGGGTGGACTCTTCTCCCAGACCGCCCCCAGCCGTCTCAGAGGAAGACTTATCAGTGGCCTCCCTCCTGGACATTCCTTCCTGGGCGGAGCCTATGGGCCACACCCACTCAGAGAGCATGCATGGACTATTGGAGGACCTGGAGATCACAACGTATGTCAGTCAGAGAATGAGCCAATCAGCTTCATGGATGGATGAGAATATTTTTATATTTAATTTAACTGTCGGCTTTAGTAAGAGAAGAGAATTCTACAGAGACTCATTATCAATCTGTCATTCTAGTAGATCATCAGAATTTAATATTGTCAATACCTGATAGCTCCTCCAGATTATCATAATAATAACAATAATATTAATAATCATATATAATAATTATAACGATTATAATAATTGTTGCTTATATTATATAGTCATATAGTATGTCTCTTTGGAGTCTGCTAAAATGTAAATGTAACAGTGTTCATGTCATTCATGTTTCAGGGAGCTGAGCCCGTGGACTTTGGAGGACACGGTAACAAGGGAGTCCACCACCGCCAGCGAGCAAGTAAGTCCCCCTCTGAACGTGATTGGAGCAGAAACATGGAGACTAGCGTCTCAGGTGTACCAAACCAGAGACCAGCCTCAGGGCCAGCGCAGCAGAAGTAGCAGTGGTCTGCTCCACCCTCAAGTGGGCGCAACTGGGCCTCTGCCAGCTGATGTTGACCAAATGTCCCCACCGGGGCGAGGCGAGGTTGAGCGTGAGCGCTGGCTGTCGCCGGAACAGCTCAGGATATCGTCTCCCATAGTGATCAGTGACTTTGGTCTGAGTCTGTCAGAGTCTGAGCAGGCAGAGACAGACTTCAGAGAACTCTGTGTTGGGTTTAGAGAGATGCCACTGGACAGGACCCTGAACCCTAAAACCAAAGCCAGGTTCTCCAGAGAGGCCAGCACAGAAATCTATGACCACAGTCATTTAGCTGAGTCTGACTGTAGCAACGCGTGTTCGCCTGAGAACCGTAGTCAGGCTTGTTCGCCTCAGGACTGTAGCCATGGTCCGGCAAGTCTGGCCATGGCTGAGGAGGCTGACCAGAGAACCGTGGCTGAGGAGGCTGACCAGAGAACAGAAAAGCACATAGAAGAGATAACGGCTCGATTCTACCGGGCCATGTACGGCTCAGAAGAAGTCCTGCAGGTCACTGAGATGGTCCCCGATCCCCACAGGTCCGAAGACCGGTCAGAGAAACGCCTGGAGCTGGTAGCTCTCAGAAAGAACCAATCACAGGTGGAGACACAGCTTTCGTTTATTGACGAGCCAGGAGAGGGTTGTGCCATGGCTCACTACAGCATAGTAGAGCAAACCAACGTCCAAAAGGGCATTGTTCGGCCGAAGCAAAGTCCGGCAACCAGCGAGTTCACTCCGATGACACGTGACTCACCTGACAGGCACCCTAGCTTTATCACTGTCCGACCAGAACCTGATCACGTCATAGTGAGGGCAAAAACATCCGGCATGTTCATGCTAGTTACCCCCCAGTCCCCTGGCCAAGACACAACACTGTATTCACATCTCACTAACTACAGACCTATGACTCCTGATTCAGAAATGGAGTGCCTGTCACCTGACTCTCTACGGGGTCTCTCACCCATGGAAGAAGAGTTCATTACCGTATCTAGACTTTCATCCCCTGAGTCCGTAATGTCCGTTGGCGCCTACAGGGCAATTTCGCCTGACTCCCCTCTCCGCGAGCGTAGGGTAATGTCTCCAGATTCTGCCAGGGCATTCCGTGAAAGCAGGCCTCTTTCTCCCGGATCGGATGGGTCTAGATTTTCATTCGCGATTCAAGCCTACATTATAGAGAGTAGAGAACCGTCATACTCTCCTTCAGACATATGCAAGAGTAAAAAGGATTCCTGTGATTCAGAGATAGCAGATAGTGCTCTTGGTACCCTCTCCCCTTACCATACAGATAGCATCCGAAGTCCCCTCTCCCCTTCCCACACCGATATCATCCGGAGTCCCTTCTCTCCTTACTACACAGATATCATTCGGAGACCCTTCTCTCCTTACCATTCAGACAGTGTTCTGAGTTCCCTATCCCCTGTGTCCTCTGAGGTGTTTTCTGATGACATATGGTCCCCATCGCCAGAGCTGTATGAATTGGTGACTGAGAGTAGGACCCTGTCCCCGAACTCCCCAGTACCAGAGTATGACACACCTGTACCTGAGACACCTGTACCTGACACACCTGTACCTGACACACCTGTACCTGAGGCACCTGTACCTGACACACCTGCACCTGAGACACCTTTACTGGAGACTGATAGTATCATGATCCTAGAAGACTATAGGTCGTGGTCACCTGGTCACCTGTCGTGGTCACCTGTGACATCAGAGATGGGCTATGCAGATCTGTTGTTCACTGAGTGTAGAGCATCCTCCCCAGAGTCTGTTACTTCGTTGGATGAGTATAGGCAGCTTTCTCCTAACATGCCGGCTCCTCAACACACACCCTCAGTGCTTGAGGAAAGTTCACTGTGTGATTCAATAGATAGATCCTTTTCACCTGAATCTTTTACTTCAGACCTAGACTATTCTGAGCTCTGTCTTGAGGAATTGTATGCCGTGGAAAGACCTGATTCTCCTAATTCAATATTGTCAGAAGTAGATACAGTAGCTGAAAGACACTTGGCAAAACATAGACCACCATCACCGGGATCTAGCAGTCCAGATAGTGAAACAGAAATGGAATGGGAGTTCATCCAGTTGTCGTCCCTTCCTGAGCACAGATCCCAGATCTGTACAGATCTCAGATCTCCCGAGTCATTCGGTTCAGACAGTGATGGAATCCTTATATATCTTGACCATTTCTTAACTGACATGAGGCCACCTTCACCTAATTCTGATACGTTGTTGGGTGATTGTAGGCCCTTCTCTCCCGACTCTCCACTTCCTGAGTTTAGTTTGCCGTTAGCTGAATATAAAACGTATCCGTCTAGAAGTAGACCCTCCTCACCAGCCTCAGTAACATCAGAATTTGAGTACTCTAGTTTAAGTCATGGAGAATCAGTAACTGAAAACAGATCGGAATCACCAGATACGGGGATGTTACAAATTCCGCAGTATAGAGCGAACTTCCTTGATTTTGTAGTTCCTGTGAAAAAATACTCATCGGCAATAGAAATTGGTGAATTGAAATTCAGACCCCTGTCACCAGAATCAGTAACTTCAGAAGATGAGCATTCCTTCCTTGAGCTCTTGTTTTCCGAGTCTAGGCCATCCTCTCCAGAGTCTGTTGCATCATTTGATGAGTACAGGCCCCTCTCTCCTGACTCTCCAGTTCCTCACTTCATGCCTCAATGTTGCGATTGTTATTTGCCTTTCACTGGAAGTAGATGTTCATCACCAGAATCAGTAACTTCAGATATTGAATTCTCTGAGTTCTGTCTTGAGGAACTGTTTGCTGAAGACAGAGCAGATTCACCTGAATCATTTATATCAGGGAGTGAATTTGTTGAGTCAGTTGAAAGAGATCTAATTAAACTCAGATCCTTGTCACCAGAATCAGTAACTTCAGAAGGTGATTATACCTTCCTTGAACTCTTTGTTGCTGAGTCTCGACCATCTTCACCTGATTCTATGACTTCAAATTACAAATATCGAGCTCTATCTCCTGATTCCCCAATCCCACAATTTAGACCCACAATAATTGAGTCGTCGGTGTCATTGTTTAGCAAATCTTCGTCACCTATTTCAGTAACTTCAGAGACTGAAGGATCTGGCTTCTATCTTGAGGATTTTGTCAACGAAGAGAGATCTTATTCTCCAGAATATTTTGTGTCAGAGAATGAATTTGTAGAAGCAGCTGAAGGAGGTTTGATAAATTTCAGACCCCTGTCACCAGAATCAATAACATCAGAATATGGTTATACCTTCCTTGAGCTCTTGTTTTCAGAGTCTAGACCATCTCCACCTGAATCTATAACATCGTTAAATGAGGACAGGCCTCTCTCTCCAGACTCTCCTATTCCTGATTTCAGATCACATTGTTGTGATTATTATTTGCTATTCACAGAAGATAGATCTTCGTCACCACAATCAGTCACCTCAGACATTGAATTATCTGGATTTAGCCTTGAGGAATTGATTGCTGAGGACAGAGCAGATTCTCCTGAATCGATATATTCAGACAGTGAATTTCTGGATCAATTGGAAGCAGAACTTGTTCCTCCAGTCTTGCATGAATCAGCTTCTCAAGTTTCTGATTCTCACCCTCACTCTATTCAATCTGAAACATCTATTAACAAATTCATCTCACCTGCCTTAGTCCAGTCTAAATCTGTGCACAGAGAAACCAAAACAGACATATTATCTTCCACCACAATTGCAATAGAAGACTCTGTTGTTGCTAAAACCACATTGCCAGTTGCAGCTAAAACAGCATTTATACAGCTTGACTTGAGTGATGAGAAATGTTTGTCATTGTTACCAGCTGCTGTAATGATGCCAGTAAAGCAAGAGCCAGCTAATTCGCTTGATGAGGTAGATGAAGACAATTTGAAACACCAAGATAAATCTGAAGTCAGACCTTTATCTCCTGAGTCAGTCTTGTCAGAAAGTGGTTCACAATTCAGACCTAGACATTGTGATTATTATTTGTTGTACGATGGGAGTATTTCTCCGATACCTGAATCTGTAACAAC
This sequence comes from Oncorhynchus clarkii lewisi, assembly GCF_045791955.1. Classification (NCBI taxonomy): domain Eukaryota; kingdom Metazoa; phylum Chordata; class Actinopteri; order Salmoniformes; family Salmonidae; genus Oncorhynchus; species Oncorhynchus clarkii. The sequence goes on from NW_027257951.1 coordinate 600,681, forward strand.
ATATGAAGATCATAGACCTCTTTCTCCTGACTCACCTGATACACAATTCAGACCTGGACATTGTGATTATTATTTGTTGTACGATGTGTGTAGGTCTACATCACCTTTGTCTGTAACTTCAGACCTTGAATATTGTGGTTTGCACAGACTAGATTTCCCTTCAGATAGTGAATTTACAGTGACAGATCAAAGTAGCCTATCTGAGTATAGACCACTCTCACCAGAATCAATAACTTCAGACGGGGACTTTAACTTCCTTGAGCTCTTGTTTTCAGAGTCTAGATCATCCTCTGCACAGTCTGTTGCATCATTTGATGAGTACAGGCTCCTCTCTCCTGACTCTCCAGTTCCTCACTTCATGCCTCAATGTTGCGATTGTTATTTGTCTTTCACTGGAAGTAGATGTTCATCACCAGAATCAGTAGCTTCAAATATTGAATTCTCTGAGTTCTGTCTTGAGGAACTGTTTGCTGAAGACAGAGCAGATTCACCTGAATCATTTATATCAGAGAGTGAATTTGTTGAGTCAGTTGAAAGAGGTCTAATGAAACTCAGACCCTTGTCACCAGAATCAGTAACTTCAGAAGGTGATTATACCTCCGTTCAGTTCTTGGTTGATGAGTCTAGACCATCTTCACCTGATTCTATCACTTCAAATTATGAATATCGAGCTCTATCTCCTGATTCCCCAATCCCACAATTTAGACCCACAGTAATTGAGTCGTCAGTGTCGTCATTCTTTAGCAGATCTTCGTCACCTATTTCAGTAACTTCAGAGACTGAAGGATCTGGCTTGTATCTTGAGGAATTTTTCAATGAAGAGAGAGCATATTCTCCAGAATCGTTTGTGTTAGAGGGTGAATTCCTAGAAGCAGCTGAAGGAGATTTGATCAAATTCAGACCCCTGTCACCAGAATCAATAACTTCAGGAGATGGTTATACCTTCCTTGACCTCTTGTTTACAGAGTCTAGACCATCTTCACCTGAATCTATAACATTGTTAAATGAGTACAGGTGTCTTTCTCCTGACTCTCCTATTGCTGATTTCAGATCACATTGTTGTGATTATTATTTGCTATTCACAGAAGATAGATCTTCGTCACCACAATCAGTCACCTCAGACGTTGAATTCTCTGGATTTAGCCTTGAGGAATTGATTGCTGAGGACAGAGCAGATTCTCCTGAATCAATATATTCAGACGGGGAATTTCTGGATCAATTGGAAGCAGAACTTGTTCAAGTTTTGCATGAATCAGATTCTCCAGTTTCTGATTCCCTCCTTCGCCCTATTCAATCTAAAACATCTATTAACAAATTCATCTCACCTGCCTTAGTCCAGTCTAAATCTGTGCACAGAGAAACCAAAACAGACATATTATCTTCCACCACAATTGCAATAGAAGACTCTGTTGTTGCTAAAACCACATTGCCAGTTGCAGCTAAAACAGCATTTATACAGCTTGACTTGAGTGATGAGAAATGTTTGTCATTGTTACCAGCTGCTGTAATGATGCCAGTAAAGCAAGAGCCAGCTAATTCTCTTGATGAGGTAGATGAAGACAATTTGAAACACCAAGATACATCTGAAGTCAGACCTTTATCTCCTGAGTCAGTCTTGTCAGAAAGTGGTTCACAATTCAGATCTAGACATTGTGATTATTATTTGTTGTACGATGGGAGTATTTCTCCGATACCTGAATCTGTAACAACATTTGAAGATCATACACCTCTTTCTCCTGACTCACCTAATACACAATTCAGACCTGGACATTGTGATTATTATTTGTTGTACGATGTGTGTAGGTCTACATCACCTTTGTCTGTAACTTCAGACCTTGAATATTGTGGTTTGCACAGACTAGATTTCCCTTCAGATAGTGAATTTACAGTGACAGATCAAAGTAGCCTATCTGAGTATAGACCACTCTCACCAGAATCAATAACTTCAGACGGGGACTTTAACTTCCTTGAGCTCTTGTTTTCAGAGTCTAGATCATCCTCTGCACAGTCTGTTGCATCATTTGATGAGTACAGGCTCCTCTCTCCTGACTCTCCAGTTCCTCACTTCATGCCTCAATGTTGCGATTGTTATTTGTCTTTCACTGGAAGTAGATGTTCATCACCAGAATCAGTAGCTTCAAATATTGAATTCTCTGAGTTCTGTCTTGAGGAACTGTTTGCTGAAGACAGAGCAGATTCACCTGAATCATTTATATCAGAGAGTGAATTTGTTGAGTCAGTTGAAAGAGGTCTAATGAAACTCAGACCCTTGTCACCAGAATCAGTAACTTCAGAAGGTGATTATACCTCCGTTCAGTTCTTGGTTGATGAGTCTAGACCATCTTCACCTGATTCTATCACTTCAAATTATGAATATCGAGCTCTATCTCCTGATTCCCCAATCCCACAATTTAGACCCACAGTAATTGAGTCGTCAGTGTCGTCATTCTTTAGCAGATCTTCGTCACCTATTTCAGTAACTTCAGACACTGAAGGATCTGGCTTCTATCTTGAGGAATTTTTCAATGAAGAGAGAGCATATTCTCCAGAATCGTTTGTGTTAGAGGGTGAATTCCTAGAAGCAGCTGAAGGAGATTTGATCAAATTCAGACCCCTGTCACCAGAATCAATAACTTCAGGAGATGGTTATACCTTCCTTGACCTCTTGTTTACAGAGTCTAGACCATCTTCACCTGAATCTATAACATCGTTAAATGAGTACAGGTCTCTTTCTCCTGACTCTCCTATTGCTGATTTCAGATCACATCGTTGTGATTATTATTTGCTATTCACAGAAGATAGATCTTCGTCACCACAATCAGTCACCTCAGACGTTGAATTCTCTGGATTTAGCCTTGAGGAATTGATTGCTGAGGACAGAGCAGATTCTCCTGAATCAATATATTCAGACGGGGAATTTCTGGATCAATTGGAAGCAGAACTTGTTCAAGTTTTGCATGAATCAGATTCTCCAGTTTCTGATTCCCTCCTTCACCCTATTCAATCTAAAACATCTATTAACAAATGCATCTCACCTGCATTAGTCCAGTCTGAATCTGTGCACAGACACACCAAAACAGACATGTTATCGTCCACAACAATGGCAACAGAAGTCTGTGTTCAGGCTAAAACCACGTTACCAATTTCAGCTAAAACAGCATTCATACAGCTTGACTTGAGTGATGAGAAATGTTTGTCATTGTTACCAGCTGCTGTAATGATGCCAGTAAAGCAAGAGCCAGCTAATTCTCTTGATGAGGTAGATGAAGACAATTTGAAACACCAAGATAAATCTGAAGTCAGACCTTTATCTCCTGAGTCAGTCTTGTCAGAAAGTGGTTCACAATTCAGACCTAGACATTGTGATTATTATTTGTTGTACGATGGGAGTATTTCTCTGATACCTGAATCTGTAACAACATTTGAAGATCATACACCTCTTTCTCCTGACTCACCTAATACACAATTCAGACCTGGACATTGTGATTATTATTTGTTGTACGATGTGTGTAGGTCTACATCACCTTTGTCTGTAACTTCAGACCTTGAATATTGTGGTTTGCACAGACTAGATTTCCCTTCAGATAGTGAATTTACAGTGACAGATCAAAGTAGCCTATCTGAGTATAGACCACTCTCACCAGAATCAATAACTTCAGACGGGGACTTTAACTTCCTTGAGCTCTTGTTTTCAGAGTCTAGATCATCCTCTGCACAGTCTGTTGCATCATTTGATGAGTACAGGCTCCTCTCTCCTGACTCTCCAGTTCCTCACTTCATGCCTCAATGTTGCGATTGTTATTTGTCTTTCACTGGAAGTAGATGTTCATCACCAGAATCAGTAGCTTCAAATATTGAATTCTCTGAGTTCTGTCTTGAGGAACTGTTTGCTGAAGACAGAGCAGATTCACCTGAATCATTTATATCAGAGAGTGAATTTGTTGAGTCAGTTGAAAGAGGTCTAATGAAACTCAGACCCTTGTCACCAGAATCAGTAACTTCAGAAGGTGATTATACCTCCGTTCAGTTCTTGGTTGATGAGTCTAGACCATCTTCACCTGATTCTATCACTTCAAATTATGAATATCGAGCTCTATCTCCTGATTCCCCAATCCCACAATTTAGACCCACAGTAATTGAGTCGTCAGTGTCGTCATTCTTTAGCAGATCTTCGTCACCTGTTTCAGTAACTTCAGACACTGAAGGATCTGGCTTCTATCTTGAGGAATTTTTCAATGAAGAGAGAGCATATTCTCCAGAATCGTTTGTGTTAGAGGGTGAATTCCTAGAAGCAGCTGAAGGAGATTTGATCAAATTCAGACCCCTGTCACCAGAATCAATAACTTCAGGAGATGGTTATACCTTCCTTGACCTCTTGTTTACAGAGTCTAGACCATCTTCACCTGAATCTATAACATCGTTAAATGAGTACAGGTCTCTTTCTCCTGACTCTCCTATTGCTGATTTCAGATCACATTGTTGTGATTATTATTTGCTATTCACAGAAGATAGATCTTCGTCACCACAATCAGTCACCTCAGACGTTGAATTCTCTGGATTTAGCCTTAAGGAATTGATTGCTGAGGACAGAGCAGATTCTCCTGAATCAATATATTCAGACGGGGAATTTCTGGATCAATTGGAAGCAGAACTTGTTCAAGTTTTGCATGAATCAGATTCTCCAGTTTCTGATTCCCTCCTTCGCCCTATTCAATCTAAAACATCTATTAACAAATGCATCTCACCTGCCTTAGTCCAGTCTAAATCTGTGCACAGAGAAACCAAAACAGACATATTATCTTCCACCACAATTGCAATAGAAGACTCTGTTGTTGCTAAAACCACATTGCCAGTTGCAGCTAAAACAGCATTTATACAGCTTGACTTGAGTGATGAGAAATGTTTGTCATTGTTACCAGCTGCTGTAATGATGCCAGTAAAGCAAGAGCCAGCTAATTCTCTTGATGAGGTAGATGAAGACAATTTGAAACACCAAGATACATCTGAAGTCAGACCTTTATCTCCTGAGTCAGTCTTGTCAGAAAGTGGTTCACAATTCAGACCTAGACATTGTGATTATTATTTGTTGTACGATGGGAGTATTTCTCCGATACCTGAATCTGTAACAACATTTGAAGATCATACACCTCTTTCTCCTGACTCACCTAATACACAATTCAGACCTGGACATTGTGATTATTATTTGTTGTACGATGTGTGTAGGTCTACATCACCTTTGTCTGTAACTTCAGACCTTGAATATTGTGGTTTGCACAGACTAGATTTCCCTTCAGATAGTGAATTTACAGTGACAGATCAAAGTAGCCTATCTGAGTATAGACCACTCTCACCAGAATCAATAACTTCAGACGGGGACTTTAACTTCCTTGAGCTCTTGTTTTCAGAGTCTAGATCATCCTCTGCACAGTCTGTTGCATCATTTGATGAGTACAGGCTCCTCTCTCCTGACTCTCCAGTTCCTCACTTCATGCCTCAATGTTGCGATTGTTATTTGTCTTTCACTGGAAGTAGATGTTCATCACCAGAATCAGTAGCTTCAAATATTGAATTCTCTGAGTTCTGTCTTGAGGAACTGTTTGCTGAAGACAGAGCAGATTCACCTGAATCATTTATATCAGAGAGTGAATTTGTTGAGTCAGTTGAAAGAGGTCTAATGAAACTCAGACCCTTGTCACCAGAATCAGTAACTTCAGAAGGTGATTATACCTCCGTTCAGTTCTTGGTTGATGAGTCTAGACCATCTTCACCTGATTCTATCACTTCAAATTATGAATATCGAGCTCTATCTCCTGATTCCCCAATCCCACAATTTAGACCCACAGTAATTGAGTCGTCAGTGTCGTCATTCTTTAGCAGATCTTCGTCACCTGTTTCAGTAACTTCAGACACTGAAGGATCTGGCTTCTATCTTGAGGAATTTTTCAATGAAGAGAGAGCATATTCTCCAGAATCGTTTGTGTTAGAGGGTGAATTCCTAGAAGCAGCTGAAGGAGATTTGATCAAATTCAGACCCCTGTCACCAGAATCAATAACTTCAGGAGATGGTTATACCTTCCTTGACCTCTTGTTTACAGAGTCTAGACCATCTTCACCTGAATCTATAACATCGTTAAATGAGTACAGGTCTCTTTCTCCTGACTCTCCTATTGCTGATTTCAGATCACATTGTTGTGATTATTATTTGCTATTCACAGAAGATAGATCTTCGTCACCACAATCAGTCACCTCAGACGTTGAATTCTCTGGATTTAGCCTTGAGGAATTGATTGCTGAGGACAGAGCAGATTCTCCTGAATCAATATATTCAGACGGGGAATTTCTGGATCAATTGGAAGCAGAACTTGTTCAAGTTTTGCATGAATCAGATTCTCCAGTTTCTGATTCCCTCCTTCGCCCTATTCAATCTAAAACATCTATTAACAAATGCATCTCACCTGCATTAGTCCAGTCTGAATCTGTGCACAGACACACCAAAACAGACATGTTATCGTCCACAACAATGGCAACAGAAGTCTGTGTTCAGGCTAAAACCACGTTACCAATTTCAGCTAAAACAGCATTCATACAGCTTGACTTGAGTGATGAGAAATGTTTGTCATTGTTACCAGCTGCTGTAATGATGCCAGTAAAGCAAGAGCCAGCTAATTCTCTTGATGAGGTAGATGAAGACAATTTGAAACACCAAGATAAATCTGAAGTCAGACCTTTATCTCCTGAGTCAGTCTTGTCAGAAAGTGGTTCACAATTCAGACCTAGACATTGTGATTATTATTTGTTGTACGATGGGAGTATTTCTCCGATACCTGAATCTGTAACAACATTTGAAGATCATACACCTCTTTCTCCTGACTCACCTAATACACAATTCAGACCTGGACATTGTGATTATTATTTGTTGTACGATGTGTGTAGGTCTACATCACCTTTGTCTGTAACTTCAGACCTTGAATATTGTGGTTTGCACAGACTAGATTTCCCTTCAGATAGTGAATTTACAGTGACAGATCAAAGTAGCCTATCTGAGTATAGACCACTCTCACCAGAATCAATAACTTCAGACGGGGACTTTAACTTCCTTGAGCTCTTGTTTTCAGAGTCTAGATCATCCTCTGCACAGTCTGTTGCATCATTTGATGAGTACAGGCTCCTCTCTCCTGACTCTCCAGTTCCTCACTTCATGCCTCAATGTTGCGATTGTTATTTGTCTTTCACTGGAAGTAGATGTTCATCACCAGAATCAGTAGCTTCAAATATTGAATTCTCTGAGTTCTGTCTTGAGGAACTGTTTGCTGAAGACAGAGCAGATTCACCTGAATCATTTATATCAGAGAGTGAATTTGTTGAGTCAGTTGAAAGAGGTCTAATGAAACTCAGACCCTTGTCACCAGAATCAGTAACTTCAGAAGGTGATTATACCTCCGTTCAGTTCTTGGTTGATGAGTCTAGACCATCTTCACCTGATTCTATCACTTCAAATTATGAATATCGAGCTCTATCTCCTGATTCCCCAATCCCACAATTTAGACCCACAGTAATTGAGTCGTCAGTGTCGTCATTCTTTAGCAGATCTTCGTCACCTGTTTCAGTAACTTCAGACACTGAAGGATCTGGCTTGTATCTTGAGGAATTTTTCAATGAAGAGAGAGCATATTCTCCAGAATCGTTTGTGTTAGAGGGTGAATTCCTAGAAGCAGCTGAAGGAGATTTGATCAAATTCAGACCCCTGTCACCAGAATCAATAACTTCAGGAGATGGTTATACCTTCCTTGACCTCTTGTTTACAGAGTCTAGACCATCTTCACCTGAATCTATAACATCGTTAAATGAGTACAGGTGTCTTTCTCCTGACTCTCCTATTGCTGATTTCAGATCACATTGTTGTGATTATTATTTGCTATTCACAGAAGATAGATCTTCGTCACCACAATCAGTCACCTCAGACGTTGAATTCTCTGGATTTAGCCTTGAGGAATTGATTGCTGAGGACAGAGCAGATTCTCCTGAATCAATATATTCAGACGGGGAATTTCTGGATCAATTGGAAGCAGAACTTGTTCAAGTTTTGCATGAATCAGATTCTCCAGTTTCTGATTCCCTCCTTCGCCCTATTCAATCTAAAACATCTATTAACAAATGCATCTCACCTGCATTAGTCCAGTCTGAATCTGTGCACAGACACACCAAAACAGACATGTTATCGTCCACAACAATGGCAACAGAAGTCTGTGTTCATTCTAAAACCACGTTACCAATTTCAGCTAAAACAGCATTCATACAGCTTGACTTGAGTGATGAGAAATGTTTGTCATTGTTACCAGCTGCTGTAATGATGCCAGTAAAGCAAGAGCCAGCTAATTCTCTTGATGAGGTAGATGAAGACAATTTGAAACACCAAGATAAATCTGAAGTCAGACCTTTATCTCCTGAGTCAGTCTTGTCAGAAAGTGGTTCACAATTCAGACCTAGACATTGTGATTATTATTTGTTGTACGATGGGAGTATTTCTCCGATACCTGAATCTGTAACAACATTTGAAGATCATAGACCTCTTTCTCCTGACTCACCTAATACACAATTCAGACCTGGACATTGTGATTATTATTTGTTGTACGATGTGTGTAGGTCTACATCACCTTTGTCTGTAACTTCAGACCTTGAATATTGTGGTTTGCACAGACTAGATTTCCCTTCAGATAGTGAATTTACAGTGACAGATCAAAGTAGCCTATCTGAGTATAGACCACTCTCACCAGAATCAATAACTTCAGACGGGGACTTTAACTTCCTTGAGCTCTTGTTTTCAGAGTCTAGATCATCCTCTGCACAGTCTGTTGCATCATTTGATGAGTACAGGCTCCTCTCTCCTGACTCTCCAGTTCCTCACTTCATGCCTCAATGTTGCGATTGTTATTTGTCTTTCACTGGAAGTAGATGTTCATCACCAGAATCAGTAGCTTCAAATATTGAATTCTCTGAGTTCTGTCTTGAGGAACTGTTTGCTGAAGACAGAGCAGATTCACCTGAATCATTTATATCAGAGAGTGAATTTGTTGAGTCAGTTGAAAGAGGTCTAATGAAACTCAGACCCTTGTCACCAGAATCAGTAACTTCAGAAGGTGATTATACCTCCGTTCAGTTCTTGGTTGATGAGTCTAGACCATCTTCACCTGATTCTATCACTTCAAATTATGAATATCGAGCTCTATCTCCTGATTCCCCAATCCCACAATTTAGACCCACAGTAATTGAGTCGTCAGTGTCGTCATTCTTTAGCAGATCTTCGTCACCTATTTCAGTAACTTCAGACACTGAAGGATCTGGCTTCTATCTTGAGGAATTTTTCAAGGAAGAGAGAGCATATTCTCCAGAATCGTTTGTGTTAGAGGGTGAATTCCTAGAAGCAGCTGAAGGAGATTTGATCAAATTCAGACCCCTGTCACCAGAATCAATAACTTCAGGAGATGGTTATACCTTCCTTGACCTCTTGTTTACAGAGTCTAGACCATCTTCACCTGAATCTATAACATCGTTAAATGAGTACAGGTCTCTTTCTCCTGACTCTCCTATTGCTGATTTCAGATCACATTGTTGTGATTATTATTTGCTATTCACAGAAGATAGATCTTCGTCACCACAATCAGTCACCTCAGACGTTGAATTCTCTGGATTTAGCCTTGAGGAATTGATTGCTGAGGACAGAGCAGATTCTCCTGAATCAATATATTCAGACGGGGAATTTCTGGATCAATTGGAAGCAGAACTTGTTCAAGTTTTGCATGAATCAGATTCTCCAGTTTCTGATTCCCTCCTTCACCCTATTCAATCTAAAACATCTATTAACAAATGCATCTCACCTGCATTAGTCCAGTCTGAATCTGTGCACAGACACACCAAAACAGACATGTTATCGTCCACAACAATGGCAACAGAAGTCTGTGTTCAGGCTAAAACCACGTTACCAATTTCAGCTAAAACAGCATTCATACAGCTTGACTTGAGTGATGAGAAATGTTTGTCATTGTTACCAGCTGCTGTAATGATGCCAGTAAAGCAAGAGCCAGCTAATTCTCTTGATGAGGTAGATGAAGACAATTTGAAACACCAAGATAAATCTGAAGTCAGACCTTTATCTCCTGAGTCAGTCTTGTCAGAAAGTGGTTCACAATTCAGACCTAGACATTGTGATTATTATTTGTTGTACGATGGGAGTATTTCTCCGATACCTGAATCTGTAACAACATTTGAAGATCATACACCTCTTTCTCCTGACTCACCTAATACACAATTCAGACCTGTACATTGTGATTATTATTTGTTGTACGATGTGTGTAGGTCTACATCACCTTTGTCTGTAACTTCAGACCTTGAATATTGTGGTTTGCACAGACTAGATTTCCCTTCAGATAGTGAATTTACAGTGACAGATCAAAGTAGCCTATCTGAGTATAGACCACTCTCACCAGAATCAATAACTTCAGACGGGGACTTTAACTTCCTTGAGCTCTTGTTTTCAGAGTCTAGATCATCCTCTGCACAGTCTGTTGCATCATTTGATGAGTACAGGCTCCTCTCTCCTGACTCTCCAGTTCCTCACTTCATGCCTCAATGTTGCGATTGTTATTTGTCTTTCACTGGAAGTAGATGTTCATCACCAGAATCAGTAGCTTCAAATATTGAATTCTCTGAGTTCTGTCTTGAGGAACTGTTTGCTGAAGACAGAGCAGATTCACCTGAATCATTTATATCAGAGAGTGAATTTGTTGAGTCAGTTGAAAGAGGTCTAATGAAACTCAGACCCTTGTCACCAGAATCAGTAACTTCAGAAGGTGATTATACCTCCGTTCAGTTCTTGGTTGATGAGTCTAGACCATCTTCACCTGATTCTATCACTTCAAATTATGAATATCGAGCTCTATCTCCTGATTCCCCAATCCCACAATTTAGACCCACAGTAATTGAGTCGTCAGTGTCGTCATTCTTTAGCAGATCTTCGTCACCTGTTTCAGTAACTTCAGACACTGAAGGATCTGGCTTGTATCTTGAGGAATTTTTCAATGAAGAGAGAGCATATTCTCCAGAATCGTTTGTGTTAGAGGGTGAATTCCTAGAAGCAGCTGAAGGAGATTTGATCAAATTCAGACCCCTGTCACCAGAATCAATAACTTCAGGAGATGGTTATACCTTCCTTGACCTCTTGTTTACAGAGTCTAGACCATCTTCACCTGAATCTATAACATCGTTAAATGAGTACAGGTGTCTTTCTCCTGACTCTCCTATTGCTGATTTCAGATCACATTGTTGTGATTATTATTTGCTATTCACAGAAGATAGATCTTCGTCACCACAATCAGTCACCTCAGACGTTGAATTCTCTGGATTTAGCCTTGAGGAATTGATTGCTGAGGACAGAGCAGATTCTCCTGAATCAATATATTCAGACGGGGAATTTCTGGATCAATTGGAAGCAGAACTTGTTCAAGTTTTGCATGAATCAGATTCTCCAGTTTCTGATTCCCTCCTTCGCCCTATTCAATCTAAAACATCTATTAACAAATGCATCTCACCTGCATTAGTCCAGTCTGAATCTGTGCACAGACACACCAAAACAGACATGTTATCGTCCACAACAATGGCAACAGAAGTCTGTGTTCATTCTAAAACCACGTTACCAATTTCAGCTAAAACAGCATTCATACAGCTTGACTTGAGTGATGAGAAATGTTTGTCATTGTTACCAGCTGCTGTAATGATGCCAGTAAAGCAAGAGCCAGCTAATTCTCTTGATGAGGTAGATGAAGACAATTTGAAACACCAAGATAAATCTGAAGTCAGACCTTTATCTCCTGAGTCAGTCTTGTCAGAAAGTGGTTCACAATTCAGACCTAGACATTGTGATTATTATTTGTTGTACGATGGGAGTATTTCTCCGATACCTGAATCTGTAACAACATTTGAAGATCATAGACCTCTTTCTCCTGACTCACCTAATACACAATTCAGACCTGGACATTGTGATTATTATTTGTTGTACGATGTGTGTAGGTCTACATCACCTTTGTCTGTAACTTCAGACCTTGAATATTGTGGTTTGCACAGACTAGATTTCCCTTCAGATAGTGAATTTACAGTGACAGATCAAAGTAGCCTATCTGAGTATAGACCACTCTCACCAGAATCAATAACTTCAGACGGGGACTTTAACTTCCTTGAGCTCTTGTTTTCAGAGTCTAGATCATCCTCTGCACAGTCTGTTGCATCATTTGATGAGTACAGGCTCCTCTCTCCTGACTCTCCAGTTCCTCACTTCATGCCTCAATGTTGCGATTGTTATTTGTCTTTCACTGGAAGTAGATGTTCATCACCAGAATCAGTAGCTTCAAATATTGAATTCTCTGAGTTCTGTCTTGAGGAACTGTTTGCTGAAGACAGAGCAGATTCACCTGAATCATTTATATCAGAGAGTGAATTTGTTGAGTCAGTTGAAAGAGGTCTAATGAAACTCAGACCCTTGTCACCAGAATCAGTAACTTCAGAAGGTGATTATACCTCCGTTCAGTTCTTGGTTGATGAGTCTAGACCATCTTCACCTGATTCTATCACTTCAAATTATGAATATCGAGCTCTATCTCCTGATTCCCCAATCCCACAATTTAGACCCACAGTAATTGAGTCGTCAGTGTCGTCATTCTTTAGCAGATCTTCGTCACCTATTTCAGTAACTTCAGACACTGAAGGATCTGGCTTCTATCTTGAGGAATTTTTCAATGAAGAGAGAGCATATTCTCCAGAATCGTTTGTGTTAGAGGGTGAATTCCTAGAAGCAGCTGAAGGAGATTTGATCAAATTCAGACCCCTGTCACCAGAATCAATAACTTCAGGAGATGGTTATACCTTCCTTGACCTCTTGTTTACAGAGTCTAGACCATCTTCACCTGAATCTATAACATCGTTAAATGAGTACAGGTCTCTTTCTCCTGACTCTCCTATTGCTGATTTCAGATCACATTGTTGTGATTATTATTTGCTATTCACAGAAGATAGATCTTCGTCACCACAATCAGTCACCTCAGACGTTGAATTCTCTGGATTTAGCCTTGAGGAATTGATTGCTGAGGACAGAGCAGATTCTCCTGAATCAATATATTCAGACGGGGAATTTCTGGATCAATTGGAAGCAGAACTTGTTCAAGTTTTGCATGAATCAGATTTTCCAGTTTCTGATTCCCTCATTCGCCCTATTCAATCTAAAACATCTATTAACAAATTCATCTCACCTGCCTTAGTCCAGTCTAAATCTGTGCACAGAGAAACCAAAACAGACATATTATCTTCCACCACAATTGCAATAGAAGACTCTGTTGTTGCTAAAACCACATTGCCAGTTGCAGCTAAAACAGCATTTATACAGCTTGACTTGAGTGATGAGAAATGTTTGTCATTGTTACCAGCTGCTGTAATGATGCCAGTAAAGCAAGAGCCAGCTAATTCTCTTGATGAGGTAGATGAAGACAATTTGAAACACCAAGATAAATCTGAAGTCAGACCTTTATCTCCTGAGTCAGTCTTGTCAGAAAGTGGTTCACAATTCAGACCTAGACATTGTGATTATTATTTGTTGTACGATGGGAGTATTTCTCCGATACCTGAATCTGTAACAACATTTGAAGATCATAGACCTCTTTCTCCTGACTCACCTAATACACAATTCAGACCTGGACATTGTGATTATTATTTGTTGTACGATGTGTGTAGGTCTACATCACCTTTGTCTGTAACTTCAGACCTTGAATATTGTGGTTTGCACAGACTAGATTTCCCTTCAGATAGTGAATTTACAGTGACAGATCAAAGTAGCCTATCTGAGTATAGACCACTCTCACCAGAATCAATAACTTCAGACGGGGACTTTAACTTCCTTGAGCTCTTGTTTTCAGAGTCTAGATCATCCTCTGCACAGTCTGTTGCATCATTTGATGAGTACAGGCTCCTCTCTCCTGACTCTCCAGTTCCTCACTTCATGCCTCAATGTTGCGATTGTTATTTGTCTTTCACTGGAAGTAGATGTTCATCACCAGAATCAGTAGCTTCAAATATTGAATTCTCTGAGTTCTGTCTTGAGGAACTGTTTGCTGAAGACAGAGCAGATTCACCTGAATCATTTATATCAGAGAGTGAATTTGTTGAGTCAGTTGAAAGAGGTCTAATGAAACTCAGACCCTTGTCACCAGAATCAGTAACTTCAGAAGGTGATTATACCTCCGTTCAGTTCTTGGTTGATGAGTCTAGACCATCTTCACCTGATTCTATCACTTCAAATTATGAATATCGAGCTCTATCTCCTGATTCCCCAATCCCACAATTTAGACCCACAGTAATTGAGTCGTCAGTGTCGTCATTCTTTAGCAGATCTTCGTCACCTATTTCAGTAACTTCAGACACTGAAGGATCTGGCTTCTATCTTGAGGAATTTTTCAATGAAGAGAGAGCATATTCTCCAGAATCGTTTGTGTTAGAGGGTGAATTCCTAGAAGCAGCTGAAGGAGATTTGATCAAATTCAGACCCCTGTCACCAGAATCAATAACTTCAGGAGATGGTTATACCTTCCTTGACCTCTTGTTTACAGAGTCTAGACCATCTTCACCTGAATCTATAACATCGTTAAATGAGTACAGGTGTCTTTCTCCTGACTCTCCTATTGCTGATTTCAGATCACATTGTTGTGATTATTATTTGCTATTCACAGAAGATAGATCTTCGTCACCACAATCAGTCACCTCAGACGTTGAATTCTCTGGATTTAGCCTTGAGGAATTGATTGCTGAGGACAGAGCAGATTCTCCTGAATCAATATATTCAGACGGGGAATTTCTGGATCAATTGGAAGCAGAACTTGTTCAAGTTTTGCATGAATCAGATTCTCCAGTTTCTGATTCCCTCCTTCGCCCTATTCAATCTAAAACATCTATTAACAAATGCATCTCACCTGCATTAGTCCAGTCTGAATCTGTGCACAGACACACCAAAACAGACATGTTATCGTCCACAACAATGGCAACAGAAGTCTGTGTTCAGGCTAAAACCATGTTGCCAATTTCAGCTAAAACAGCATTCATACAGCTTGACTTGAGTGATGAGAAATGTTTGTCATTGTTACCAGCTGCTGTAATGATGCCAGTAAAGCAAGAGCCAGCTAATTATCTTGATGAGGGAGATAAAGACGGTATGAAACACCAAGATACATCTGAAGTCAAACCTTTATCTCCTGAGTCAGTCTTTTCAGAAAGTGGTTCACAGTTCAGACCTGGAAATTGTGATTATTTCTTGTTGTATAATGGGAGTATTTCTCCGATACCTGAATCTGTAACAACATTTGAAGATCATAGACCTCTTTCTCCTGACTCACCTAATACACAATTCAGACCTGGACATTGTGATTATTATTTGTTGTACGATGTGTGTAGGTCTACATCACCTTTGTCTGTAACTTCAGACCTTGAATATTGTGGTTTGCACAGACTAGATTTCCCTTCAGATAGTGAATTTACAGTGACAGATCAAAGTAGCCTATCTGAGTATAGACCACTCTCACCAGAATCAATAACTTCAGACGGGGACTTTAACTTCCTTGAGCTCTTGTTTTCAGAGTCTAGATCATCCTCTGCACAGTCTGTTGCATCATTTGATGAGTACAGGCTCCTCTCTCCTGACTCTCCAGTTCCTCACTTCATGCCTCAATGTTGCGATTGTTATTTGTCTTTCACTGGAAGTAGATGTTCATCACCAGAATCAGTAGCTTCAAATATTGAATTCTCTGAGTTCTGTCTTGAGGAACTGTTTGCTGAAGACAGAGCAGATTCACCTGAATCATTTATATCAGAGAGTGAATTTGTTGAGTCAGTTGAAAGAGGTCTAATGAAACTCAGACCCTTGTCACCAGAATCAGTAACTTCAGAAGGTGATTATACCTCCGTTCAGTTCTTGGTTGATGAGTCTAGACCATCTTCACCTGATTCTATCACTTCAAATGATGAATATCGAGCTCTATCTCCTGATTCCCCAATCCCACAATTTAGACCCACAGTAATTGAGTCGTCAGTGTCGTCATTCTTTAGCAGATCTTCGTCACCTATTTCAGTAACTTCAGACACTGAAGGATCTGGCTTCTATCTTGAGGAATTTTTCAATGAAGAGAGAACATATTCTCCAGAATCGTTTGTGTTAGAGGGTGAATTCCTAGAAGCAGCTGAAGGAGATTTGATCAAATTCAGACCCCTGTCACCAGAATCAATAACTTCAGGAGATGGTTATACCTTCCTTGACCTCTTGTTTACAGAGTCTAGACCATCTTCACATGAATCTATAACATCGTTAAATGAGTACAGGTCTCTCTCTCCAGACTCTCCTATTCCTGATTTCAGATCACATTGTTGTGATTATTATTTGCTATTCACAGAAAGATCTTCATCACCACAATCAGTCACCTCAGACATTGAATTCTCTGGATTTAGCCTTGAGGAATTGATTGCTGAGGACAGAGCAGATTCTCCTGAATCGATATATTCAGACAGTGAATTTCTGGATCAATTGGAAGCAAAACTTGTTCCTCCAGTCTTGCATGAATCAGCTTCTCCAGTTTCTGATTCTCTCCCTCACTCTATTCAATCTGAAACATCTATTAACAAATTCATCTCACCTGCCTTAGTCCAGTCTAAATCTGTGCACAGAGAAACCAAAACAGACATATTATCTTCCACCACAATTGCAATAGAAGACTCTGTTGTTGCTAAAACCACATTGCCAGTTGCAGCTAAAACAGCATTTATACAGCTTGACTTGAGTGATGAGAAATGTTTGTCATTGTTACCAGCTGCTGTAATGATGCCAGTAAAGCAAGAGCCAGCTAATTCTCTTGATGAGGTAGATGAAGACAATTTGAAACACCAAGATAAATCTGAAGTCAGACCTTTATCTCCTGAGTCAGTCTTGTCAGAAAGTGGTTCACAATTCAGACCTAGACATTGTGATTATTATTTGTTGTACGATGGGAGTATTTCTCCGATACCTGAATCTGTAACAACATTTGAAGATCATACACCTCTTTCTCCTGACTCACCTAATACACAATTCAGACCTGGACATTGTGATTATTATTTGTTGTACGATGTGTTTAGGTCTACATCACCTTTGTCTGTAACTTCAGACCTTGAATATTGTGGTTTGCCCAGACTAGATTTCCCTTCAGATAGTGAATTTACAGTGACAGATCAAAGTAGCCTATCTGAGTATAGACCACTCTCACCAGAATCAATAACTTCAGACGGGGACTTTAACTTCCTTGAGCTCTTGTTTTCAGAGTCTAGATCATCCTCTGCACAGTCTGTTGCATCATTTGATGAGTACAGGCTCCTCTCTCCTGACTCTCCAGTTCCTCACTTCATGCCTCAATGTTGCGATTGTTATTTGTCTTTCACTGGAAGTAGATGTTCATCACCAGAATCAGTAGCTTCAAATATGGAATTCTCTGAGTTCTGTCTTGAGGAACTGTTTGCTGAAGACAGAGCAGATTCACCTGAATCATTTATATCAGAGAGTGAATTTGTTGAGTCAGTTGAAAGAGGTCTAATGAAACTCAGACCCTTGTCACCAGAATCAGTAACTTCAGAAGGTGATTATACCTCCGTTGAGTTCTTGGTTGATGAGTCTAGACCATCTTCACCTGATTCTATCACTTCAAATGATGAATATCGAGCTCTATCTCCTGATTCCCCAATCACACAATTTAGACCCACAATAATTGAGTCGTCAGTGTCGTCATTCTTTAGCAGATCTTCGTCACCTATTTCAGTAAATTCAGACACTGAAGGATCTGGCTTCTATCTTGAGGATTTTTTCAATGAAGAGAGACCATATTCTCCAGAATCGTTTGTGTTAGAGGGTGAATTCCTAGAAGCAGCTGAAGGAGATTTGATAAAATTCAGACCCCTGTCACCAGAATCACTAACTTCAGGAGATGGTTATACCTTCCTTGAGTTCTTGTTTACAGAGTCTAGACCATCTCCACCTGAATCTATAACATCGTTAAATGAGTACAGGCCTCTCTCTCCAGACTCTCCTATTCCTGATTTCAGATCACATTGTTGTGATTGTTATTTGTCTTTCACTGGAAGTAGGTGTTCATCACCAGAATCAGTAGCTTCAAATATTGAATTCTCTGAGTTCTGTCTTGAGGAACTGTTTGCTGAAGACAGACCAGATTCACCTATTTCCATCTGTTCAGGGGGCGGTGATGATGAGGATGATGGTAGTTTTCCTAAAACATCACAGTGGGATGATGATGCAGGTTCTTTAGAAAAGATCCCAACTGTCCATTGGGCCTTCATACCTCAGTTCATGGTGTCTAAAGCTGTACAAACAGGCTTATCACTAGACTGGGATGAATCTTCATCCCAACCAGTTCATGGACTCTCTGAGGTGCGGCCTTTGTCTCCAGAATATAGACTAGTTTACAGGGCAGTTCCCATCAAACTAATGTCCCATGCGTATGACCCAGCGAACGATGGTGAAACCTACGATAGTAAGACTGGTGTTTTCGAACATTCGGGACAAAGATACAAGGTTAGACAGGTTCTTGACTGTCAGAGGGAACATTGCGTGGATTTCGGGCCTGTTCCATTTCATGAATCCAACCTTGGCATGCCTCGTGTCTTTGAAACCACAGCAGTTGAGTTGACAAAACAAGATATCTCCTCACTACAACACTCTGACATCACTGACCAGATAGTCACAGATACTTTACATAAACCTCATTTGCTAATATCCCAGCCAGTAGAGACAGAAATCATAACCCCTTCCCCCGTCTTAGCTGAATGGGAGTTCACCCAGTTGTCGTCCCTTCCTGAGTACAGACCTCTTTCTCCAGAGTCACTCGGTTTAGACATGGATGGAATCATTTTCTATCTTGACCACTTATTTACTGACATGAGGCCATCTTCACCTGAATCTGTTGCGTCAGTGAATGAATACATGCCTCTCTCACCTGACTCTCCAGTTCCCCACTATGGACCTAGAATCCCAGATGTTTTCATGACTGCAGAGCGTAGATCTTCCCTCTGTTCTGTTGCGTCAGCCATTGAATTGTTTGGATTTTGTCTTGAGGAATCGTTTGCTGAGGACAGAGCCGATTCACCTGAATCAGTAACATCAGATATTGAATTCTCTGTGTTCTGTCTTGAGGAATCGTTTGCGGAGGACAGAGCAGATTCACCTGAATCAGTAACATCAGATATTGGATTCCCTGAGTTCTGTCTTGATGAATCGTTTGCTGAGGACAGAGCAGATTCACCTGAATCATTTATATCAGAAGGTGACTATGAACATGTAGACGAGACACTCACTAAATCCAGTCCTCTGCCACCTGAAGATGAGTACGCTCGTTCTTTCGTTCAGTACTGGCTTTCAGAGTTACAGCCGTCCTCTGCAGAACCCATGACATCACTAGATGAGTTAGATGCTGCAGAAACAAGCAAATTTACAGAAATGGAGGATTCTGAATCTCAGCCTGTTTATGAATTCTCTGAAGGAAATACATCGTCTCTAGAATATAGACTGGTTCATAAAGCAGTTTCCTCCACTCTAATGGCCCATACATTTGACCCGGCATACCAAGTTGAAACTTACTTGAACAAATCAGGTGTTTTTGAATATGCAAAAGACAGACAGGCTATAGAGATAATGGAGCGTCTGCAGGACAAAGATACTGTCCTGGACAGGCCGGTCACACCAGAGTCAATAACATCAGAAGAGATTCAGTCTTTTTTGAATGATTGGTCTACTGAGTTAAGGCCAAACTCACCAGCCTCTGTTGCATCACTTGATGAGCATAGGCCTCTCTCTCCAGACTCTCCTATTCCCCAGTTCATACATCAATGTTGTGATAATTATGTGGAACTCCCTGGTGATAGGTCTTCGTCACCTCAGTCGGTAATGTCAGACGTTGAATACTGTGCTTTATTTCTCGGTGAACTGATTCCTGAACACAGACCGGATTCTCCTGATTCCTTTTTGGCTGATAGTGAATTCAGAGAGTCAATTGAACAGTTTTTTAGAATATTCAGAACCTTGACACCAGAATCAGTAACTTCAGAAGGTGGTTATACCTTCCTTGAGCTCTTGTTTGTAGAGTCTAGACTATCTTCACCTGAATCTGTAACATCAGTTGATGAGTACAGGCCTCTCTCTCCTGACTCTCCAGTTCCCCAGTTCTTACATCAATATTGTGATTATTATGGGTTATTCCCTGCTGATAGGTCTTCATCACCTGAATCAGTAACATCAGAAATTGAATTCTCTAAGTTCTGTCTTGATGAATCATTTGCTGAGGACAGAGCAGGTTCACCTGAATCATTTATATCAGAAGGTGAATATGAACATGTAGACGAGACACTCACTAAATCCAGTCCTCTGCCACCTGAAGATGAGTACGCTCGTTCTTTTGTTCAGTACTGGCTTTCAGAGTTACGGCCGTCCTCTGCAGAACCCATGACATCACTAGATGAGTTAGATGCTGCAGAAACAAGCTCATCTACAGAAATGGAGGATTCTGAATCCCACCCTATTTATGAATTCTCTGAAGGAAAAACATCAACTCCAGAATATAGACTAGTTTATAAGGCAGTTCCCTCCACGCTAATGGCCCATACATATGACCCAGCGTACCAAGGTGACACTTATTTGAGTAAGACAGGTGTTTTTGAATATGCAGGAGACAGAAAGGTTAGAAAAGCCCTGGATCAACCGCATCGATCTGGTGAGGACTTGAGGCCAGTTAGTGTTGAAGAACCAGCCTCCCCTTGTCATTCTGCTACTCCAGCAGAGGAGGAGACGGTACAAGAGGGATCCTTGCTAACAGTACCTCATTTCACTGACCAGACAGTCACAGAAACTTTGCACGAACCTCATTTGCCAATATCCCAGCCAGTAGAGACAGAAATCAGAACCTCTTCCCCCGTCCTAGCTGAACGGGAGTTCACCCAGTCATCGTCCCTTCCTGAGTACAAAACTCTTTTGGCTGAGTCACTCGGTTCAGACAGGGATGGAGTCCTTTTATATCTTAACCACTTCTTTACTGACATGAGGCTATCTTCACCGGAGTCTGTTGTGTCATTTGATGAGTACAGGCCCCTCTCTCCTGACTCTCCAGTTCCTCACTTCATGCCTCAATGTTGCCATTGTTATTTGGCTCCCACTGGTGATCGATCTTCGTCACCTCAATCAGAAACTTCAGATATTGAATTCTCTGAGGTATGTCTTGAGGAACTGTTTGCTGAAGACAGAGCAGATTCACCTGAATCATATATATCGGAAGATGGAATGAGATTAGTAGATGAGTCAGACAAAGATATGAGCCAAGACAGACCAATGACACCAGATTCAACATCGGGAGAGAGCCTGTCATTTGTAGAAGACTGGTTTTCAGAGTTAGCTTTAAAACCGTCCTCCCCTGAATCCGTTTCATCACAAGAGGACCTCTCTCCTGACTCACCTGTCCTCCAATATGGACCTGGTCTGTCTGTTGTTGCCGTGTCAACAGGAGAGAAGTGTTGGACACCTGAATCTGTGATATCAGACTGGGATGAGTTTGGTCTGGAGGACTTGTTCTGTGCGACCAGAGCCTGTTCTCCTGACTCCATCTGTTCCAATACAGATACTGTTTTAACTCAGGGTGACGGTCAACGTTCTCCTCCAACAGACCAGGTTTCCACTGAACATGAACCTGAAATGAGAGTTGAAAGAGCATGCTTAAAACAACCCCCGGAATTAATAGATGCCCCTTTTAGTTTAGTTTTCCCAGTTGTTTGCCAAACCCACCGAGCAGTGGAAGCATTTTTTTGTAGGGCCTCCTCCCCAGACAGCCACAGAGCACCCGTAGAGGATGTAGATTTAGATGATGTAGAGACTCACAGACCTCACCAAGCATCCTCTCAGTCGAGTCACGTGCCATCTGACGAACACAATCTGGGATCTCCTGTTGCTGCTGTCAGGGCGGAGGAGGCAGTTCACAACAGACCTCAAGCAAGTCGTAAGTCAATCCAAAGAAAAGAACACAGTAATGTCCCTACGTTGAAAGGAAGTGAGGCGCAAACCAAGATTGACGAGAAAAGCAAGCACCTGAAAAGAAAGCCGATGAGAAAAGCGGAAGACAGCCGAGTTTCTGCGCCGTCGGTAAGACCACGCACGTTCTCCGTCAGTAGGGAATGCCGAGACGCTTTCTAAAAACAATTAAGGCTGGAAGTGTGTAGTGCGTAGTTCGCATGCGTCGTGTAGGACCCTTAGGCTCAAGCTTTCACTAATGGGTTTTGACGCATAGCTGTAGGAGCTTGACACTCCTGCTGAGGCATGTTTGCATCAGAAATGCAGGAAGTGTCTCAGAAAGGCAACTAATGAACAGTAGTGAGACACGTTTAGTCTCAACGCCATGGACTTCCTTCCTGTCACATGGTGTGTCCTCAAGCTAAAAATGGCTGACTAAATGTGACTTTATTCCCTTCTGTAGTGACCTACTTTTGACCAGAGATGTGCAGGCTAAAAGGTTCAAAGTAGTGCACTATGAAGGGAATAGGGTGCCATAGGGCCCTGGTTAAAAGTAGTGCACTACGAAGGGAATAGAGTGCCATAGGGCCCTGGTTAAAAGTAGTGCACTACGAAGGGAATAGGGTGCCATAGGGCCCTGGTTAAAAGTAGTGCACTACGAAGGGAATAGAGTGCCATAGGGCCCTTGTTAAAAGTAGTGCACTACGAAGGGAATAGGGTGCCATAGGGCCCTGGTTAAAAGTAGTGCACTACGAAGGGAATAGAGTGCCATAGGGCCCTGGTTAAAAGTAGTGCACTACGAAGGGAATAGAGTGCCATAGGGCCCTGGTTAAAAGTAGTGCACTACGAAGGGAATAGAGTGCCATAGGGCCCTGGTTAAAAGTAGTGCACTACGAAGGGAATAGGGTGCCATAGGGCCCTGGTTAAAAGTAGTGCACTGCGAAGGGAATAGGGTGCCATAGGGCCCTGGTTAAAAGTAGTGCACTACGAAGGGAATAGGGTATCATTTGGGACATATCCTCAGAGATGGGCTCGGATACTGCATGATGGTGCATTTATTCACACAGAAAAAACAACAGCAGTCACGTCTTACATTGAAAGATTTCCTTGGAGTTTAGTAGGGTTGACAGTTCATTGCTTTGGAGTTTAGTAGGGTTGACAGTTCATTGCTTTGGAGTTTAGTAGGGTTGACAGTTCATTGCTTTGGAGTTTAGTAGGGTTGACAGTTCATTGCTTTGGAGTTTAGTAGGGTTGACAGTTCATTGCTTTGGAGTTTAGTAGGGTTGACAGTTCATTGCTTTGGAGTTTAGTAGGGTTGACAGTTGATTGCCTTGGAGCTTAATCGGCTTAACAGTTGATTGCCTTGGAGCTTAGTAGGGCTGGCAGTTGATTGGCTTGACTGTGTCTTTCCTACTGTGGTATCCCTGCATTTCAGAGAATGTTGTCCTGGAGAGAAGGCTTTCGGAGAATTTATATAAGAAATGTACCCATCGCATTTCGATATAAGGAGTTGTATGTGTCAACAAGGTCGTGTCCTAATCAAATGAGTACTGCTGAACTGCTTCTATGTGTTGTACTGCTACTAGAAGTACAGTACTTCTGAGTACATGCAGGTACTGCATGTACAGTGTGACAATACTATAGGTCTATTGGGTTTTGGCTCATCATTTTTGGTAATTTCATTAAGTCGTTGGAATGTTCATTTGAAATACATGATGTCATGATGGAACCTTGTTGCTGCATGTACAGTGTGACAATACTATAGGTCTATTGGGTTTTGGCTCATCATTTTTGGTAATTTCATTAAGTCGTTGGAATGTTCATTTGAAATACATGATGTCATGATGGAACCTTGTTGCTGCATGTACAGTGTGACAATACTATAGGTCTATTGGGTTTTGGCTCATCATTTTTGGTAATTTCATTAAGTCGTTGGAATGTTCATTTGAAATACATGATGTCATAATGGAACCTTGTTGCTGCATGTACATGTATTGTACCTTTTTTCATACTATAATTTCCTCAACAACATTAATCATTCATCATTGAGGTTGATCAATTCCAGTAACTTTACCAAAATGACCTAATCGTGGTTGGAGGATTCTTGGATGATTCTTAGAATTCTTCCAACCCCGGGGGTTCTGGAACACCTGGGAATTTTTAAGGGGAAAGTTACCGGAATTTTGAAACCCTACCTCCGTCACAAACTCGTTTATAATTTTTTTTCCCCCTCCATTCCATCATTCTCATCCAGGTTTCAGCAGGATCCTCCATGGAGAATCTATCAGAACCCAAACACGTATTAGCTTTGGACCAGCCATCTACTAATAGACCTATCTCAAACAAAACACTCATGTCTGAAACCCAATCTGTAACTCCAGATCTCCAGATTCCAAATGCCTTTGTTTTCAGTCCATTATCCCCTGAAATGACAATGCCCACTGAGAAGATGAGGGTATCGCCAGAAAGTCCAGAAAAAACATTGAATCTGAACAAGGAGTCCTCTTCTTCTGAAACCAGTCCAGTGTTACCAGACCTTTTCAGCCACAACGCCAAAGACAGCCAAGGTGATGAAGCACAATCGTCAGCGAGCAATCTAGAAGCACCCACGGAGTCAGGGGCACCCACCCAGCTTGATAAGCTGCTGTCGGAATTTGAAGAAATCAAACGGGAATTCCGACCAGAAACTCTAGAACCACTGGACTCACCTCTTTCGGAAACCAGCGAAGGGGGTCTTGAAGATCTACAACCTTATGTTGAGTTTGAGGAACTCTTGCCAGAATCCGACGGATATCCCACTGAGGGTGAGGAAGAGATCTCTAGTCCAAGTCCCTCATCCCCTATTCAGATCACAAGGGAGCCGGCTGAAATAAGCGTAATGGCCTCAGTGCCGACCGATCTCTCCTTGTCCAACGAAACCGACCCGGAGGTATTTGGGGTGACCGCAGGTCTAATCAAGACCTTCCCAGAGCCTAGCCAAGTTACAGCTGATCCGGTTCAGTTGAGCCACTTGGAGTACGTGCAAACACACAGAGCAGAAAAATCAGATCTCACCGGTTCCGTACCATCGGATAGCCCCACAGCTGCAACCAAATCCGCCGGAACACCGGAATCTCCAGAACCATGCCATAAAGTTCTAGAAAGGTCATCGGAATCAATTGTTCCGTCTCAAAAGTTCCAGCCACTCGAACACGAGGACGCTGCTGTATTTACCGAACCTTCAACTGTAGAAGAACATCGAATCCGTCTCCCACAGCAGGACCAGGAGACAGTCGGTGAAGAATATGACAACTCCAAAGACACATCAAGCATTCAAGCTGAAGTCAAAAAGGCATCTATTGAACAAAGCAAAGTATTGTGCGAATCTGGGGTATTAATCACTGAGCCCAGCCAATTGGTAGATGAAACATGCACGAGCACTACCCCAGAAGTTGTGTCACATTTAAGGGATAGCACTCCCCCTGAAACCCTTGAATACGATGAGCAGTCGCACCACTCGCTCTCTGACGTGACTCCGCAGACTCCAGAGACCGTCACCGTCTCCAGGCACTTCAGCTTCGAGGAGTTGATCCCTTACCAGAGTCCTAGGTACCTCAACATGCTGTCTGAAGAGCTCAAGCCAAATACCAGTGAGCAACCATCAGAGAATCCAGTCACCCCCGTAGAGGAAGAGTTCAGTCCTCCAGTCACCCCTGTTGAGGTAAAGTCCCATATCTCCCAGCCCGGTCCAGTAGATCCCATGGCAGAGATGGTGTCAGCCCAGCCTGATCCAGTAGAACACAGGGCAGAGATGGTGTCAGCCCAGCCTGGTCCAGTAGAACACAGGGCAGAGATGGTATCAGCCCAACATGTTCCAGAGGTTACAGCATCAGCCCATGATGAAGAGTTCTCCATGGAGTTCAGCCTCCCTCCTGAGTATGCTGAGGCATCATCCTCTATCCACAAACCCAATCCTCCGGCCTACGCAGAAGTCATACGAGGCAGCACCACAATGTACTTATACGAAGACTCTGACCCGGAGACTTACTTTGACTGCAAACAGGGAGTCTCAGACTTCTCCGAGATGGAACCTGACGAACTGAAGAAGAGGGAAAGTTCAGGGGTTGGCCAAACCCAAGGACAAGCGTCCCATTCAGGAGCCCTGGGGAGAAAGTACCAGAAGCCGACGGCAATTCCGGTTTGCTCCGCAGTGCGCAAACACGAGCGTGGAGTCCTGCTGTCCTCAGGGAGTGAGGATTATGACGACGCACCTTATGATGACATCAAGGAAGAGAGCGAAGAGCTGGCCCAATCTCCCGGCACACACAGAGACGACTCGGCCTTTTACCAGGCTCCTCAGGAGCTTCCTCCTCTCAGATCAGCAGATGATGATGACTCCCTGGACAGGGTGAGATGACTGTTGAAAAAATCATCCCGCCATTCTTACCCATCTCCTGCTCTGACCACCTAGCTCCTGCTCTAACCCCTTATCTCCTGCTCTAACCCCTTATCTCCTGCTCTAATCCCCTATCTCCTGCTCTAACCCCTTATCTCCTGCTCTAACCCCTTATCTCCTGCTCTAACCCCTTATCTCCTGCTCTAACCCCTTGTCTCCTGCTCTAACCCCTTATCTCCTGCTCTAACCCCTTATCTCCTGCTATAACCCCTTATCTCCTGCTCTAACCCCCTATATCCTGCTCTAACCCCTTGTCTCCTGCTCTAATCCCCTATCTCCTGCTCTGACCCCATATCTCCTGCTCTAACCCCTTATATCCTGCTCTAAACCCTTATCTCCTGCTGTAACCCCTTATATCCTGCTCTAACCCCCTATCTCCTGCTCTAACCCCTTATCTCCTGCTCTGACCCCCTATCTCCTGCTCTAACCCCTTATCTCCTGCTCTAACCCTTATCTCCTGCTCTAACCCCTTATCTCCTGCTCTAACCCCTTATCTCCTGCTCTAACTCATATATCTCCTGCTTCAGAAGGAATGAATGCTTTAACTCCGGGGATGCGATTTGAAACGCCTTTAATTCATATTTTTTTAACAGAATTCCTCTCACGTGATGTCATCATAGGAAAGAACAGTGCCACTGACCCGTGATGATGTCTGCTGGGTAGCTGGTTTGACATCACGTTACTGTAACGTCAACACAGGGATTCAGAAAGCAGGTGCCGTTAGTGAGTTTAAGAGTAATGCAGAACGATACAAAAAAAAAAAACAAGAGAAACATCTGACAAGGAAACAGAACCAATACTGCCTGAAGAGTGATGCTAGGGAGTGCTGGATAAAGGGGGGAGTAATCAGGGTAGCGATGGAGTCCAGGTTTTCCTCATGATGGAGTGCAGGTGTACGTAATGAGGGTTGCCAGGTGTGCGTAATGAGGGTTGCCAGGTGTGCATAATGAGGGTTTCCAAATGTGAATTCTTATATCTGACCCAGTGATGTGTGTATTTCGTGTATATTTAACTTTTTCACACTGGAGTCTTACTTGTGTTGTAACAATCTCTTTGTTTAATTTTTGCTGTGTAAGGATGCTATGTAAGGATGCTGTGTTGAGATGCTGTGTGGATATGCTGTGTTCGGTTGCTGTGTTCGGAGGCTGTGTAAGGATGCTGTGTTGGGATGCTGTGTTGGGATGCTGTGTTGGGATGCTGTGTTGGGATGCTGTGTAAGGATGCTGTGTTGGGATGCTGTGTTGGGATGCTGTGTAAGGATGCTGTGTTGGGATGCTGTGTTGGGATGCTGTGTTGGGATGCTGTGTTGGGATGCTGTGTTGGGATGCTGTGTTGGGATGCTGTGTAAGGATGCTGTGTAAGGATGCTGTGTTGAGATGCTGTGTTGGGTTGCTGTGTTGGGTTGCTGTGTTAAGTTGCTGTGTTGGGATGCTGTGTGGATATGCTGTGTTGGGTTGCTGTGTTGGGTTGTTGTGTTGAGATGCTGTGTGGATATGCTGTGTTGGGTTGCTGTGTTGGGTTGCTGTGTTGAGATGTTGTGTTGAGATGCTGTGTGGATATGCTGTGTTGGGTTGCTGTGTTGAGATGCTGTGTGGATATGCTGTGTTGGGTTGCTGTGTTGGGATGCTGTGTTGAGATGTTGTGTAAGGATGCTGTGTTGAGATGCTCTGTTGGGTTGCTGTGTTGAAATTGAAAAAACCCCGCTAATTTTCATTTTCCGTTGCAAAACATTTTAAAACGCTTTCCTGTTGTGTTTCCTCATGAATGCGACCCGTGCAGTCTCCTGTGGGTCCCAAATGGAACCCTATGCCCTATGTAGTGTACTACTTTAGACTAGGGCCTATAGGGGACATCTATTGGTGTCATATACACTATATAGGGAACGGCGCCCCCTGTGGTGAATCAGTGTAATAACAGGCCTCAGTGCCCCCTGTGGTGAATCATTGTAATAACAGGCCTCAGTGCCCCCTGTTGTGAATCAGTGTAATAGCAGGCCTCAGCGCCCCCTGTGGTGAATCAGTGTAATAACAGGCCTCAGTGCCCCCTGTGGTGAATCATTGTAATAACAGGCCTCAGCGCCCCCTGTGGTGAATCAGTGTAATAGCAGGCCTCAGCGCCCCCTGTGGTGAATCAGTGTATTAACAGGCCTCAGTGCCCCCTGTGGTGAATCATTGTAATAACAGGCCTCAGTGCCCCCTGTTGTGAATCAGTGTAATAGCAGGCCTCAGCGCCCCCTGTGGTGAATCAGTGTAATAACAGGCCTCAGTGCCCCCTGTGGTGAATCATTGTAATAACAGGCCTCAGCGCCCCCTGTGGTGAATCAGTGTAATAGCAGGCCTCAGCGCCCCCTGTGGTGAATCAGTGTATTACCAGGCCTCAGTGCCCCCTGTGATGAATCAAAGTAATAACAGGTCTCAGTGCCCCCTGTGGTGAATCATTGTAATAACAGGCCTCAGTGCCCCCTGTTGTGAATCAGTGTAATAACAGGTCTCAGTGCCCCCTGTGGTGAATCATTGTAATAACAGGCCTCAGTGCCCCCTGTTGTGAATCAGTGTAATAACAGGCCTCAGCGCCCCCTGTGGTGAATCGGTGTAACAACAGGCCTCAGTGCTGACTGTGTGTCTGTCTCCCTCTACAGCAGGGTGAGATGACAGACATCCCTCCCCAGACTGTGACAGAGGAGCAGTACACAGATCAACATGGACACGCGGTGGTCAGAAAGGTAATCATACGTGGAAATGAAGACCATGTTTGGTTCCTGTCATTCATTCATTACATCAGTGTTTCCCAATCCTGGTCCTGGGCAGTGGTGTGAAGAACTGAAGTAAACAATGTTTTAAAGTACTACTTAAGTCTTTTTTTTTTTTTGGTGTATCTTTACTTTACTATTTATATTTTTGACTACTTTTACTTCACTACATTCCTAAAGAAAATAAGGAGGGGTAGTGCTTGGAGAAGGGGGAGGGGTCTGGGTAGTGCTTGGAGAAGGGGGAGGGGTCTGGGTAGTGCTTGGAGAAGGGGGAGGGGTCTGGGTAGTGCTTGGAGAATGATGTACTTTTTACTCCCATCCATTTTCCCCTGACACCCAAAAGTACTCGTTACATTTTGAATGCTTAGTAGGACAGAACAATGGTCCAATTCACGCTCTTATCAAGTGAACATCCCTGGTCGTCCCTACTGCCTCTGATCTGGAGGACTCACTAAACAGAGAACATCTCTGGTCATCCCTACTGCCTCTGATCTGGAGGACTCACTAAACAGAGAACATCCCTGGTCGTCCCTACTGCCTCTGATCTGATGGACTCTCTAAACAGAGAACATCCCTACTGCCTCTGATCTGATGGACTCTCTAAACAGAGAACATCCCTAGTCATCTCTACTGACTCTGATCTGGAGGAATCACTAAACAGAGAACATTCCTGGTCATCCCTGCTGCCTCTGATCTGATGGACTCTCTAAACAGAGAACATCCCTGGTCATCCCTACTGCCTCTGATCTGATGGACTCTCTAAACAGAGAACATCCCTGGTCATCCCTACTGCCTCTGATCTGATGGACTCACTAAACAGAGAACATCCCTGGTCATCCCTACTGCCTCTGATCTGGAGGACTCTCTAAACAGAGAACATCCCTGGTCATCCCTACTGCCTCTGATCTGGAGGACTGACTAAACAGAGAACATCCCTGGTCATCCCTACTAGCCTCTGATCTGGAGGACTCTCTAAACAGAGAACATCCCTGGTTATCCCTACTGCGTCTGATCTGATGGACTCTCTAAACAGAGAACATCCCTGGTCGTCCCTACTGCCTCTGATCTGGAGGACTAACTAAACAAACATGCTTAGTTTGAAAATTACGTCTGAGCGTTGGAGTGCGCCCCTGGCTATCCGTAAATTAAATAAAAAACAAGATTATTATAGTTTGCTTAATATAAAGAATTTGAAATAACTTTTGATACCTAAGTGTTATTTAAAACCAGAAACTTTTAGACTTTTACTCAAGTAGTATTTTACTGGGTGACTGGGTCACTTTACTGGGTCACTTTTACTTGAGTCATTTTCTATTAAGGTATCTTTACTTTTACTCAAGTTTGACAATTGGGTACTTTTTCCACCACCACTGGTCCTGGGGACCCAAAGTGGTGCACATTTAGTTCTGATCACACACCTGATCACACACCTGATCCCACACCTGATCCCACACCTGATCACACACCTGATCACACACCTGATCCCACGCCTGATCACACACCTGATCCCACGCCTGATCCCACGCCTGATCACACACCTGATCACACACCTGATCCCACACCTGATCCCACACCTGATCACACACCTGATCCCACACCTGATCACACACCTGATCACACACCTGATCACACACCTGATCCCACACCTGATCACACACCTGATCACACACCTGATCACACACCTGATCCCACGCCTGATCCCACGCCTGATCCCACGCCTGATCCCACGCCTGATCCCACACCTGATCACACACCTGATCCCACGCCTGATCCCACACCTGATCACACACCTGATCACACACCTGATCACACACCTGATCACACACCTGATCCCACGCCTGATCCCACACCTGATCACACACCTGATCCCACACCTGATCCCACACCTGATCACACACCTGATCACACACCTGATCCCACACCTGATCACACACCTGATCACACACCTGATCACACACCTGATCACACACCTGATCCCACACCTGATCACACACCTGATCCCACACCTGATCACACACCTGATCACACGCCTGATCACACGCCTGATCACACACCTGATCCCACGCCTGATCCCACGCCTGATCCCACGCCTGATCCCACGCCTGATCCCACGCCTGATCCCACGCCTGATCACACGCCTGATCACACGCCTGATCCCACACCTGATCCCACACCTGATCACACACCTGATCCCACACCTGATCACACACCTGATCCCACGCCTGATCCCACGCTTGATCCCACGCCTGATCCCACGCCTGATCCCACGCCTGATCCCACGCCTGATCACACGCCTGATCACACGCCTGATCACACACCTGATCACACACCTGATCACACGCCTGATCCCACGCCTGATCACACGCCTGATCCCACGCCTGATCCCACGCCTGATCCCACGCCTGATCACACGCCTGATCACACACCTGATCACACACCTGATCACACACCTGATCACACACCTGATCACACACCTGATCCCACACCTGATCCCACACCTAATCACACACCTGATCCCACACCTGATCACACACCTGATCACACACCTGATCCCACACCTGATCACACACCTGATCACACACCTGATCACACACCTGATCCCACACCTGATCCCACACCTGATCACACACCTGATCACACACCTGATCACACACCTGATCACACACCTGATGTTACCCATCAACTCATCAAGCCTTTAGTTCGTAGAACCAGGTGTGTTAATTCAAAAGCCAAAAATCACAAATGTGCCTTTGGGTCCCAAGTATAGAGACACACTACATTACAACATGTCTCCTTTGGGTCCCCAGTATAGAGACACACTACATTACAACATGTCTCCTTTGGGTCCCCAGTATAGAGACACACTACATTACAACATGTCTCCTTTGGGTCCCCAGTATAGAGACACACTACATTACAACATGTCTCCTTTGGGTCCCCAGTATAGAGACACACTACATTACAACATGTCTCCTTTGGGTCCCCAGTATAGAGACACACTACATTACAACATGTCTCCTTTGGGTCCCCAGTATAGAGACACACTACATTACAACATGTCTTCTTTGGGTCCCCAGTATAGAGACACACTACATTACAACATGTCTCCTTTGGGTCCCCAGTATAGAGACACACTACATTACAACATGTCTCCTTTGGGTCCCCAGTATAGAGACACACTACATTACAACATGTCTCCTTTGGGTCCCCAGTATAGAGACACACTACATTACAACATTTCTCCTTTGGGTCCCCAGTATAGAGACACACTACATTACAACATGTCTTCTTTGGGTCCCCAGTATAGAGACACACTACATTACAACATTTCTCCTTTGGGTCCCCAGTATAGAGACACACTACATTACAACATGTCTTCTTTGGGTCCCCAGTATAGTGTACGTGTGTGTGTGTGTGTGTGTTTTTATGTGTGTGTGTGTGTGTGTGTGTTGTGTGTACCTGTGTCTATCTGTGTGTGTGTGTGACTTACCCTAACCTGTTCTGTGACCTTTGCCCTCTGCCCTCTCCATCCAGACTACCCGTGAGGTGAACCGCCAGGTGATGTCGAGTGAGGGGTCGCAGAGGGAGGAGGGGGGTGACTCCCCGGGGGAGGAGGGAGACGGATACTCCAGAGTGGTCGAGAGGAGGAGCCACAGAGATCTCTCAGAGGTGAGGGTGTGTATATGTGTTTGTCAGGGTTGGGGTCAATAGCAGATCAATAGCGGAGGTGGATAAAGATGACATCCCCCATTTATTACAGCTACAGTTCTCTGTGTTTGGTTCTCTTCTCCTGTATAAACAGCTACAGTTGGCTGTGTTGGTTCTCTTCTCCTGTATAAACAGCTACAGTTCTCTGTGTTGGTTCTCTTCTCCTATATAAACAGCTACAGTTCTCTGTGTTGGTTCTCTTCTCCTGTATAAACAGCTACAGTTCTCTGTGTTGGTTCTCTTCTCCTGTATAAACAGCTACAGTTCTCTGTGTTGGTTCTATTCTCCTGTATAAACAGCTACAGTTCTCTGTGTTGGTTCTATTCTCCTGTATCAACAGCTACAGTTGTCTGTGTTGGTTCTCTTCTCCTGTATAAACAGCTACAGTTCTCTGTGCTGGTTCTCTTCTCCTGTATAAACAGCTACAGTTCTCTGTGTTGGTTCTCTTCTCCTGTATAAACAGCTACAGTTCTCTGTGTTGGTTCTCTTCTCCTATATAAACAGCTACAGTTCTCTGTGTTGGTTCTCTTCTCCTGTATAAACAGCTACAGTTCTCTGTGTTGGTTCTCTTCTCCTGTATAAGCAACTATGTTTAGTTTCCACATGCTGGAAATGTGAAGGAAAAAAAACCTGATTGTACTGCTTTGAACCATATCGCGCTCCGTAGTTTCAAAAGGAATTGGACAGAACTAAAACAATGACGTCATATCTGAACTCTACCGATCTTTACCTTTATGGGTGTTTACCATTCCACGCAATTCAGGAAGTACACTGTAATTCCAATTCTGTTTCCTGTTCTCTCTCTTTTTAATGCTTTTCAATGAGGACTATGTGGAATTGGAATTAGTTTTCCGTTCTGAACAGACTGGAATTGAAATAGAATTGTGCCCAAATCAAATCAAAGTTTATTTGTCACGTGCGCCGAATACAACAGGTGTAGTAGACCTTTCAGTGAAATGCTGAATACAACAGGTGTAGTAGACCTCACAGTGAAATGCTGAATACAACAGGTGTAGTAGACCTCACAGTGAAATGCTGAATACAACAGGTGTAGTAGACCTCACAGTGAAATGCTGAATTCAACAGGTGTAGTAGACCTCACAGTGAAATGCTGAATACAACAGGTGTAGTAGACCTTACAGTGAAATGCTGAATACAACAGGTGTAGTAGACCTTACAGTGAAATGCTGACTACAACAGGTGTAGTAGACCTGACAGTGAAATGCTGAATACAACAGGTGTAGTAGACCTCACAGTGAAATGCTGAATACAACAGGTGTAGTAGACCTGACAGTGAAATGCTGAATACAACAGGTGTAGTAGACCTCACAGTGAAATGCTGAATACAACAGGTGTAGTAGACTTCACAGTGAAATGCTGAATACAACAGGTGTAGTAGACCTCACAGTGAAATGCTGAATACAACAGGTGTAGTAGACCTCACAGTGAAATGCTGAATTCAACAGGTGTAGTAGACCTCACAGTGAAATGCTGAATACAACAGGTGTAGTAGACCTTACAGTGAAATTATGAATACAACAGGTGTAGTAGACCTTATAGTGAAATGCTGAATACAACAGGTGTAGTAGACCTCACAGTGAAATGCTGAATACAACAGGTGTAGTAGACCTTACAGTGAAATTATGAATACAACAGGTGTAGTAGACCTTACAGTGAAATGCTGAATACAACAGGTGTAGTAGACCTCACAGTGAAATGCTGAATACAACAGGTGTAGTAGACCTCACAGTGAAATGCTGAATACAACAGGTGTAGTAGACCTGACAGTGAAATGCTGAATACAACAGGTGTAGTAGACCTTACAGTGAAATGCTGAATACAACAGGTGTAGTAGACCTCACAGTGAAATGCTGAATACAACAGGTGTAGGTAGACCTCACAGTGAAATGCTGAATACAACAGGTGTAGTAGACCTCACAGTGAAATGCTGAATACAACAGGTGTAGTAGACCTCACAGTGAAATGCTGAATACAACAGGTGTAGTAGACCTCACTGTGAAATGCTGAATACAACAGGTGTAGACGACCTCACAGTGAAATGCTGAATACAACAGGTGTAGTAGACCTCACAGTGCATGAAAGGTATTAGGTGAACAACAGGTAGGTAAAGAAATAAAAACAACAGTAAAAAGATGGTGTGTTTGAGTAGTTCATAAACAGATTATATAACCTGTTATAGTGTATTCCGTTTAACTGACGCTTTTATCCTAAACATCTTAATTAATTAATTAAGCTTTTCAAAGTTTTTATTTCTTTACTTAATTCATTCATTAATTACTCTTAATGTGTTCATACATGTTAATTATGGGCGGTATCCCCAGTGGGATTTAACCGCACAACAACAATTACATATGGTCTTTTTTTGTTGTTGTCTTTCCTTCCTTTTTCCTTCCAGGTGACGTTTTCTGAGCGTTACTCTGACTCAGCGTGGGGTGAGGAGGAATCAGCTGAAGGTCACGGGGTCAGCCGTGTGGAGCGGAACGCAGTGGTGGAGGGAGATTGGACCGAGACGCAGCACGGTGACCCCACCCTGACCTCTGACATCCCAACGTCCCGGGACGACTTCACACAGGTCAGCCCCCAACCAGCCAATCAGAATAGCTTTCTCTCCCTCCATCTCTCCCCTCCATCTCTCCCCTCCATCTCTCCCATCCATTTCTTTCTCCATCTCTCCCTCCATCTCTCCCCTCCATCTCCCTCCATCTCTCCCATCCATCTCTTTCTCCATCTCTCCCCTCCATCTCTCCCTCCATCTCTCCCCTCCATCTCTCCCCTCTATCTCTCCCTCCATCTCTCCCCTCCATCTCTCCCCTCCATCTCTCCCCTCTATCTCTCCCTCCATCTCTCCCCTCCATATCTTTCTCCAACTGCTTTTAGTTTGATTATCAGAGGTACTAATCACCCTCTCTCTCCTTTCTCTCTGTCTCCCCTCTCTCGCTCTCTCTCTCTCTCTGTCTCTCCTCTCTCTCTGTCTCTCCTCTCTCTGTCTCTCCTCTCTCTCTGTCTCTCCTCTCTCTCTGTCTCGCCTCTCTCTCCCTGTCTCTCCTCTCTCTCTCTCTCTCTCTCTGTCTCTCCTCTCTCTCTGTCTCTCCTCTCTCTCTCTCTCTCTCTCTGTCTCTCCTCTCTCGCTGTCTCTCCTCTCTCTCTCTCTCTCTCTCTCTCTCTCTCTCTCTCTCTCTGTCTCTCCTCTCTCTCTCTCTCTCTCTCTCTCTCCTCTCTCCCTGTCTCTCCTCTCTCTCTGTCTCTCCTCTCTCTCTCTCCTCTCTCTCTCTCTGTCTCTCCTCTCTCTCTCTCTCTCTCTCTCTCTCTCCTCTCTCTCTGTTTCTCCTCTCGCTCTCTCTCCTCTCTCTCTGTCTCTCCTCTCTCTCTCTGTCTCTCCTCTCTCTCTCTCTCCTCTCTCTCTCTCACTGTCTCTCCTCTCTCTCTCTCTCCTCTCTCTCTCTGTCTCTCCTCTCTCTCTCTCTGTCTCTCTGTCTCTCATCTCTCTCTGCCCTCCTTTTTCTCTCCAACTTTCTCTCTCTTTACTCTCTTCTCCTCCCCCCCAGGGCCAAGATGTGTAAGGGACGTACCCAGAGACGGACAGTAGTGAGAGGGGAGGAGCCTGTGGTAACAGGAAACAGGTTCTCCTGGAGCACCTTCATCACCTCATCCACCTCTACTGTTAGAAGGTGGAGGAAGAGGAGGAGGAGGAGGGGGGATGAGGAGGAAGAGGGGAGGAAAAAGGAATAACAGGCCTCCTTTATCGCCTCGCTAGTTTCCTGTTTGGCCTCTGACCCCGCCCCTTTTCCCTGAAGAT